>NW_024573379.1:0-396 GCF_018153835.1 Drosophila eugracilis
ATGTCACTATATTCATAAAGGACCTTTTTAAAGTTTCGATTTTCTTCGCTATTTTAAGTGTTCCAATCTAAACTCGTTACATTTTCTTAGTTTCGTTATTAATGTTGAAATTAATTGATTGATCTTCCGTGGAAGGCGAGTAAGGCGCATTTTGTTGCGGTCTTCTCGTTATCGTTTTTAATCCATGAATTTATAGTTTAGGACCGTGGTGTAATTGTTTAGTTCTCAAATTTATTATTTCTTTGGCTGCTACAAATGTTGTCTTGCCTAACAAGGCGTATCATTGCTGATTGAGAGAAAATAAAATTTCTTCGGAAGGCATGACTGCAGATCGTTTTTATTTAACGCTTTTGTTTAATTCAAGCCTGTCCTCTCTAATGAATTATTCTTTCTTTG
>NW_024573380.1:0-1712 GCF_018153835.1 Drosophila eugracilis
CATTCCTCATTTGGACCATTTTGGTTGTGCTATGACTAAAAACTGTTGTTTTTATCCTCCCAAGTGGAGTACACGTCTTTGGACAGCGGGGATCCCTGGTTTCGTTGCTGTTTGTTAGCCTAAACTTTGTCAAAACAAGACGAACTTTTGATACAGTGACTATTTTATGCAGCTTATACCGAAACTGTAAAGCCCTGAACCCACTTTTAATATTATTTTTTTGCCGATTTAATGGCTAAAATCGAAAAACCTATTAACAGAAATTTGCAATTTTAAAGAACGATTGTTTTTTGCTGCCAACGACCAACACTTACCACCCTAACAACATCGATCTCCGACTTTCTGGCTTTGCTTTTTGACTGCAACTTTGATTAACTTTTATCCAAAGTCAATAAAACTAAATTGGAAGGGGTTCTGTACTGCTGAAATGCTTTAACGTCTTAATAAATATAAAAAAGTCATGGCAGCTAAGATAAAATCAATATGAAAATAAATATATTCCTGCTTTTCGATCAAAAGGGCTTGAAACTAACTATTAATCGTTCAGGTTTTTCGCTATATTGCAATATTTTGCACATCTTAAAAGAGTACATTTAGCTTAAAAAACATATTTTCTAGAAATCTGAGGATCATCAGGGGATTATTTGATCAATTTTCGGCACTGGGCATTTTCCGGCATTTGTTTGGCCCAACTCAAACAAAATATGAAGCACACGAAAAGGAAGACATTCGAATAGTTTTTCCTTTGGCTAGAAGTGAGGAAAAAGACAATTAGTAAATGTGTGCCAAGTGGCTCTCATGCCACATAGCCATCTGTAGCCATCCAGCCATCGGATGTGTAGTTGTTTCTCCCAGTCAACTTTTTTTCTGCCAATGTTGATTGTTTCCTGTCTCTCTTTTTCTATATGTGTAGAGCACTAAGAAAAACAGTTTGACATCAACATATTGCATAAGAAACTTTGTTGCCTTAAAGTTAGTTTCTATTAAAAATATAATAAAGAATTTTAATGAAACATTGTCAATGAGTGCAGAAGAAAATATCTATTTAAATAAACTAAGGAAAATTTATCTCAGTGTGTACGTCTTCTTGCTGTTTGCTTGATTTGCAGCACTCGTATCACGGAAAATATCAAATTTCAATAAATCAAATTCAATTTGGACAGACACACATACGTAGCTGGATGGCACCGACACACAGGCAGACAAACACGTTGTCCTGCTGTAGTAATATGTCTTTTGTTTCAGTCGCTGCTAAAATATTTGCTCCAGTCTTGTTGGCTCCTGCCATCCCGCTCTGATCAGACGCCCTCTCACTCTGCACTCCTGCTCATAATGGGCTCCACTATTTGTCCTGCTTATTTGTCTGACTTGCCATGTGTGTGTGTTGTGTGTGTGGGTGGGGGCGCCTGGGTGTGCGTATGTGTTTCGCATTTATAATTGTATTTATTGTTTAGTATCAAGCAGCCTTTCCTGAGCCAACAAACACACCTCCGGGCAGTTCTGCGTCCAAGGAAGAAGAAGAAGAAAGGATCCTATTTGCAAGGGCAGCACATTTGTACGGCGAATTTTATTGACGTATTTTGTTCGATATTGCCCGCATGGTATGTATGCGATGTGAGCCGTTTATATAATAAAAATTCTGCAACAGCTTGCCGAATTATGTATGACCAGAATATAATGGTGAGCCTGATTGGTTATATGATATTTTATTT
>NW_024573381.1:0-31190 GCF_018153835.1 Drosophila eugracilis
GAAGGTAAGGGAAAAAAGGCAAAAAAAAAATCGAATAAAAATCAAAGTCTTCCTTCAAATACTGTAATATACTTCCTCATAAATAGTTAGGTAAGTGACAAAATATTAAAAAGTTGCTTTGTATTTATAATTCTTCACTAAATAAAAATCTGTTAAACATGGCATTGGCGTATATTCCATTAAACTCGATAGATACCGCTCCTGACAATAGCAACATGCACTCATAGTGCATTTTTATAAACTAACTCGAGGCCGCTGCACTTTTTGCCCTGCACATTGCCCCCTCTCAGCCGTTGGCCCCATCCCCCTTTTTGCATATCCACATTCGTGGCGATGCGTCGGCGGCCAGAATGCAAATGCAGAATGAAAGCAATCCGCCAAAGAGTGGAGAGGTGCACTGAAAGAAATTAACAATTATTTTATGATTATTCCGAAACAACAGGAAATATCAATATAAAAAGGAAACAAGAGAAACAGAAACCATAATTGGCAAAAATCAAATCTTTTTCTTACTAAAAATTTAGTTACATTTTGAAAATTCGAACTTTCTTAACTTCCTATAAAATGTTTTTAGATATTGGTAGTTAAATGGTGAACCTGCCATAAGATACTCTAAAAATGTTTAGGGATATTGTTAGTTAAATGTTAAATTTTAGAAAATGTCATGTAGAGACACTCCATAAGCAAGTATTAATATACATCTGAAGGTTCATATGAATAAAAATCAAATTTGTTTTGGTGGAATATGAAGTTATGAAAATCTAACAAACTATTTTCTCTTTAGTCTTCAGGTTAGGGAATTTCTGTATCTATTTCTAAATGTATTTATTTCCTAATTATATTCTATTATATATTGTAATGTGTATTTTAATCAAGTTTAATCAATGAAACTTAAAAATATAGTGAAAGTTCAGTAGGCTGCACCGCATTTCTCTCCGTGCAGCAGAAATGGAGAATGGTGGTGCTAGGGGAGGGTCAGGGTAACCAACTGGAGTGGTCTGCAAATTCACATTAACGCAAATTCGTACGTGGAAGTATGTTGCATTTGCCGCACGTAATTTAAAAAGCGCGGCACAATAACAAACATTGTTGGAGGCTCGCTTTACAGATGCAGATACTGCCTTTGACTGGTACTTTTTGTTACCCTCTCATGGCTGAGTCGCACGGACTCTGAATCGGAATCGGAATCGGAGCTGGATAGCTGGATACAGAGCGCTGGAGCTGAGTGGCCCCACCCAGCAAATGGAGCCAAATGGAGGCTGGACTGCCAGAGCTGCATAGGGCATTCGGACTCGAGCTCGACATCTACACACAGCTGCACATATTTGAGATACATAAATCTTGGTGGATGAGCGTGCAGCATTTGGTGGGGTTTCTGGGTTCCCTTCTTTTTTTTTTTTGGGCAGAGCCAGAGCATTGGGGATTTGGGCCAGAAATGGCAGGAGAAGCATCGGGAGGGTAAGGCGGGAAGCGGAGGAGGATCTGCAGCTGAGCCTGGTAGGCAATGCGATATTGCAACCATTCGATTCGATTTTTAGAGAAATGGGAAATATATCTAGAATTGAGTTGGTTTCTATAAGAAATGGAGAATATTTAAGGGGAGTAAATTCGAAATTATAAGTTTTAATTTGTTTTTACGAGTTTTATGAATTGTAAACTTGATGCTTAGCTCTATTAGATGGTATAAGCCTTAAAATAAAAGTTTAGCATAAAATGATAATAAGCATATCAATGCATTGCAAATACGAATAATTTCTATTCATTAGTTAAGTCTTTAAACAATATTATATCATATAATATCAATAATCACAACATTATCATACCAAATCCAAACTATTACTGGTCATTAATTTATAAACTACGTTAGATTTCAGTTTACTCTCTTAAAATAGGATAATATGTTAATATATAATATATATTTTGAGTTCGAATTAAGTTAAATATACAAAATATATTTAACTTATCTACGAATTAACAAAGTTATTATCATGACATTACTTAAAGGTGAATGAGAAATTAAGTTATGAAGTGGTCTATCTTCTTTTAATCAATCTATTAGATCTGCAGGCATTTAGGTAATATATATAAATACCAATTAGATTTATGGGCTTATGTAAAGATATCCCTAAATGTAAATAATGTAATTCTTAATTAAACATTCCATCTAATTTCGTTCTTTGGGGTCTGAAATGACTTCCTTATGCTACTAAAAATTCAAAAATATTGCTTATAAACATATTTAATTTATATAATAATCATATTCCATACCTTCCCTGATATCCACTAAACTTTCCCTTAAACTCCTTAATTCCTGCATTCAATGTTAACCCTTAAGCGGCCACAACAAAGTACCGTAAACAAAAAAATGCTGCTCCACCTGCAGCCAACCGCCTACAGATGGCGCTTTAACACGGATGGCAATCCATCTGCGGCGCTAATAAAAGATTTCGCTAAATTGATACTGTCGATGGAGTAATTAAACTGCAATTTTTATGAGACATGCCGGACAGAGGCCACGGCTATCGCAGATCGAATAAATTATATTCGCTCGACCACGCACACAGACACACACAGCTACTACACTCATGCACATGTATGGATGGGGAAAGAGGAACCGGAAGTAAAACAGAGATAGTGCAGGGCAGACAGAGAGAGAGAGCGAGAGAGAGAGAGCGAGAGCTCCGTGTGCATTTTCTGTGCGTCCTTTTGCATGTTTTCGCCGGTAAATTTTCCAACGCAATTTTGCCATTCTTCCGACTGAGTGTGCGGTCGCCCACTGCAGTTCCCTGCCACCGAGTCAGGTTTTTGGGTTTTTTGGTAAGCAAATAAATGGTTTAAGCCAAGTTAAGGTGTCTCAACTTTTTGTTTGGTTCGAGAAATTGCAATTAAACAGATGAAATCACAGATTTATTGGATGAGTTTAATGAGTCTATCAGGATATTTTCTATAATAAGAGACATCTGTATTTCGAAAATTGCACTTATTTATAAAAATAAACCAATATTTAATTATTTAATTAGGTAAAAAGGATAAATAAATAAGGTTTAAGGACAGTAAAAATAACAAAAAATAAAAGGAAATTTAAAAAATATTCCTAATCAGCTGATAGCCCTATGATTTTGTTAAATAAATCCAAAAATCTGAACATTTACTTTCAAATTTCACTGATAATTTATGAAATGTTCTTTTTAAACGATTTCTAAGATATAGCCAGTTTATTTTCACCACTTTATTCGCTCAATAAAACAAAATTCTCAATGATTTTCAGCTAATAATTGCCGGGGAGAGAAGACCTTTGCCAGCCAAGCCAGACCCAGCCTTGAAGTTGTTAATTTTTATGACGTCATTACCCGGCTCGTAAAATCCCGGCTCAACAGTTGGCTGTAACTCCGGACTGGTTTGTGGCACTACGGTTTATAGCGGAGCCATCAACAAAAGCAACAGGCGTTGATTTTATGAACATGTTCAATGTCTGTTGCGGCACTTTGGGAGCTCTGTCTGCCTGTCTCTCTGCCTTTTTTTGGTAACGCTTTCGTTTTTGGTTAACAAAATCTCAGATGAAATCTCAACGGCGTGCCGCCGCCTCAAACTTTACTTCGCTCACTTTATTTGCAACCGGAATTTTTATTGTTATGGCGACATTTATGAGTTTTACGAGATTTGTCCCCATCTCGCAGCAGTTCTAATTGGCCACTCATTGTTTTCAATGTTTTTCATTGTCTGGTTAGTTGTTGGCTCATAAAGCTGGCTAAATCAAGAGCTTTATAGGTGTTATAAAGAACAAGGTGACTTTTGCCTGAGGTAGCATGTTACAAGTTGATCATTTTAGTATTTATTTTAATTTGTTTATTGGAGAATGCCTTTAATCTTTTTTAGGTGAAAGATAAGTTGGGTTATTTATGAAAATGAGAAAAGAGTGTTTAGATATATCACTATATCTATCCGTACCCATTACTAAGCGAAGTTATTAAGTATTAGTTTATGGTAAACTAAACCTTAAATTGAATATGAGTACACATTGAGATATTCTAATTTATGTCCTTTTTACTAACGATTTTCAATCGACTTAGTGAAATTTTGATACCTTATTTAAAGAGGATAGAAATGAGTAGGCTAAAGCTATATCTTTATAATATATTCCTTTGATTAGATGAATATTATTTTATTTTGTTTTGAGTACTTAAGGTGGACGTTTTGTAAAGTTTTTACTTGACAATCTGATTTAAATTTTATTCTTGACAGTTTTTAATTTAATTATGTTACTAAATGTTTTTTTATCTCTACTTCTGTATCCTTTCAATATAAAATAGTATGTAAAATGTTTTTTTATCACCACTTCTGAATCCTTTCCATGCCAACAAGAGAAGATGTTCCTGCTAGTTCCTGCCATTAACACCACTTCATAGTCATACAAATTTATGTTGTCTCACCCCCTGAAAGATGTCCCTGGCTAAGGGTGAAATTGAGTGGGAGCTGTCATTCAATCCTTTTGGTCGCCCGCAACCCCCTGTGAGGTGTTTGCTAGGGGTTCAACATCTATGCGCCATGTTCTACTTATATTTTTATGGCTGCTCCTTGCCACTCGAAACCACAGACAAGATGAACAAGCAGCGGCTACATGCATATATTTAAAACATGGATTCTTAATTAGTAGCAAATGTATCCCCCCCTTTTTTTTTGTTTGTTTTTTAACACGTAACGAAGACCCAAGGTGGGATCAAAGCCATCCACCTAGCCAAGTTAGCTAGTTGACACCCTGGTCCTTGGGAACCGAACCGGTTGCGTGAGGTGGGTTCGGGTAATGCGCGCTAATTAATCCTCGTTGGTTCGGATTTTGCCGACGTAATTATATTTACAGCCGCCATGCGAGCCAAAACAGCAGCAGGACCTGGATCTGCCATCCTGCCATCCTGCCATCCGCCAGGAGAATGCTCGTCTTGGATTCGCTCCCCTCGTTATGGCCACGGAGCATGCGAGCTGGCTGCCTGGAAAAGGATACGCGAGGATATTAAATTAATTTTTAAGTGCGAACGCAAGTCGGCGAAGACGTCGAGTGAGCTACGGTGAACTGAAGATGAGCTACCCTCGGGTGGTGGTGGCGGTGGAGGTTGGTGGGAGGAGGAGGTGGTGGCTGGAATTAATGCGCTTTTCTTACGCGTTTCTATTGTCTGAGGAAAGTTTTTAGCATATTTCTGTACAGGGTGTTTCTTTTTGTCTTGTAAAACTGGAAAAGGGATTTAATCGGCTTCCTTTTTAATTTCTCACAAGTTTTATAAGAAGTTATGTGTCTTATTGCATGAATTAATAGTTAATTAATATGTTTTTAAACGAATATCATTATTTTTAGGGGCCATTAAAAGTAGGTTTCATACCTCCCCACCTAGGACCCTGTAACTTGCTGAACTTTTGGTCTCACAGCTTGTTTTTCGAGAATTTTTCCTAGTTTTTTCTTTGGTTTTTGCCGAGCTGTGTTGCAAATATAAATAATGACTACATTTTGTTTATTTAACTTTGTTATTTTTCTTTATTTTCGCTGCCACTGTAGCGGCTGCTTTATTGCTTTCCACGCGGGTGGCGTTTCCACGCTGCCAAGATGAGCTGAGATGGGAAAAAAGGCTGAATGGGACGGAGCTAGTGGCTCCGATCCGTTGGCAAATTAGTTCCACGAGCTTCTATTATGGCCCCTGTGAACTGTTTCCTATGGGAGACTGAGACTTGACTGTTTTCGCTCTACATATCAGCCAATGATGATTAAGACGCCACCCCACTAACTTGGCAATCCAGTAGGGATTCTGTGCTAACTTCTTTGGCTAAGGGATGGGGGGAGGAGATTGGAGAGGGGGATTTTGCAAACTTAAGTGATTACTTTTTTGCTGACCAGAGAGGGGGAGGGGGGAGTGACTAAAAGTTGTGGTCGTAAATTTATTAGGCAAAAAACTTGAGTCCAACTTTGGACAGACTGCGCAAACGCAAGTCTCGTAATTGTATTCATTCAATGAAGTCCATTCTATGCATTATTCATGGGTTCTTATCTTAAGAATCGGGATCGGCTAACTAAAGTTGGGTATCTGAACAAGAGGGGGTTTATATTTCTGGCTTAATTTGCAACAGGGAAAGTATAGGCAAGATTTTAGAGGAATTTTTCAAGTTTTCTAGTCCAAAAAGTTGTTTTTAGTTTAAGCGAAAGTTTTTTTTGAGATTTTTTCAATACCAAAATGATATACCCACCTTATTATACACATAAGTTAACCACCTTATATATGTAAACTTATATATTAACTTAGGGAATATATTAAGTTAGTTTAATGTAACTTTTCTTAACTCAGATACATTGATTTATGACTTTTCCCAACCCTTCCCATCACCCTTTACTCCCTAAAGCAGCTTAAGTGGGCGTCTTCCTTTGCCTCGAATCGACTGCTAAATAAGCTTCCTGATTTCAGGGACTTAGCTCACACCTTTGCTGACCCGCCAGAGCCTCGGGGCCGGGCCAGGCCAGGAACCAAGTGGGAATAAAGTTATTGAGCATTTAACGAGTTATAAATGCCCAGATGGGGCCATCGTCACTGCATGAGGTTCGGTTTTATAAGGAAAAAAAAGTAGGAGGAGTCCCAATGCAGATGGCTAAAATGCCTTACCTGATTCTGTAACTGAGTGCCAACAGGGAACTGAGCTTTCGGTGGCCCCTAGCTGATAATGATAATGTGCTCCTCTCGTCAGCAATGATAGTTTCGGTGTCGGTTTCGGTTGAAGGCAGGACTGCAGGATGCAGTGCCAGGATAAGCTGGCCGCGTTGTCGGGTGGGATCTATGAGCTCAAAGTGCCGCCATTATGATGGGAAACGACTTGGATTGCATTTACAGTCATAGCTCGCAGACGCAGCCGGGCGAGTGGACTCCGCTAGGTTCCACTTCTCGGAGAGAAACAACTGCAGGAAAAGCGGCAACAACAGCTACAACAGCTACGAAAATAAAAGAGGTAAGAACAACAGCTGCACCATGACAATGAGGTGAACAGTGGCCGGGGAATGGGTTTAAAAATAAAGAATTAGAAGGTTGAATTTTATGTTAATTTATAGATAGTTTTAAGGAAGATTCTACTTTCTGATTTTATCTAAATTTGTAATATTTAAACTTTATTTCTACTTTTAATGGAAGATTTTAAACATTTCTTAGAAGAAGAATTACTTAAAAATATTTAAATATGGTTTCTGATTTAATAATCCCAAAAACTCCTAAAAATTCCTTAATTTTAACTTAGTTTTTATCCTTCGGCAACCACTGTTCTGCCGTCGAAGCCTTTTTGGCTGCGAGTCAAGCATTTTGGATGCATAAATCAAACATTTATATGCGGCACAGCTTCGGCATTGCCTCGCCTTGCCCTTGTCCATGTGCAGCCCAAAAGCAGCCCAAGCTCCAGCTCCACCCCAGAACCTCTTCTGCTGTCCCCCTTCTCCCCCTCCTTGACAGTCACACATGTGCCGTGCTTGGAGGAGACAGCACTTGAATGTGATTACGCAGCGAGAGATTGCAAGGGCGTAGAAAGGGGGGAGGCGGGCTAGAGACTCGAGACTGCCAGACTCGTACACAGACAAGCCCCAGTAAGAAGTCCCCCCACTATACCTTCTGCCATCGATATCTGAGTCATGGCCCGGGCATCAAAGGCGTCTCCGACTACGCGGCATGCCCGCTGCAAAATGAAGACGATTACGGCACAGGGAAAAATATGTTATAAAAAATAAATATATATAAATTTAATGGAAAATCTATCTTATAAATAATGGGTATGAAATATGAAAAAAAGAAAATTCTGTAGGAAAAAAGATAAGGAGGGAAAAGAGGTAGAAACTCAAATTAAAATCAATTTCATGGATATGAAAGAAGGAAAATTCTTTAAAAAGAAATCAAAATCAGTACAATTTTTATGTTTTACAAACATATAGACTTAAACTACTAAAAATATCTCCTAGTTTGCGGCATCAGAGGTGTTATGTTAACTCAACTACAAAGACCTGAACACGCCAGAACTTCTCGAACTCGAAAAAACTTCTTTAAAGATATAATATTATTAAGTTTAAAAACGAAATCATGATCATTCTCATACCAGACAGGCATTTCAGTAGATTTGGAATTTTTCTTCCAGCAAAACACTTTAAAAAACTAAATCCTTGAAATCACAGAATAAAATTTTAAGTGTAATTCTTGAAAAGAAAAAAAGTCTGGGATTGGGTTCTCGAATGGAAAGACCTCCACTGCAATGATGGATATTATTCCTAAGGCGAAAAGTCTTTGCCCAGCGGTGCTTTGCGACACCAAAGCGATTTGCGCTTTGATTGATTGCTTCATTGCGCTGCTGCTGCCGCGCTGCATGCAACATGATGCCAGCCAAGGATTTTGGCAAGAGATACTCTTTTTCTTCTGCTGACGCTACTTTTCCGCCCAATGCGGCATAAATATGGCTTATAGATTAAAGAGTTCGAATGGAAAGAAGTTGAGGTAAGTGAGAGGTAAAATGAGATCTACAAGGAGGTGATATTCTAACTTGAACTATAATTTAGATAGTTAATGATAAAATCTGTAAAGTGTAAAGATATTTGAATGTAGAACAAGAAGAAAGGCTATAGCCGATTTCAGCCAATATGGGAAATACCTTACTAGGTTATTTATGCCTTATCCTAGCATTCTGCTTCTTATAGTTTCTAAGATCTTAGCGTTTTTAGTTGTTCGTGTTTTATGGGCAGGACGCTGAAACAAACTTTCTCTGCGTCGAAAGCTAAAGAATTTTCATACATAATTCCAGCTTTGTACCTATTATAGTTTCTAAAATCTTAGGAGGACGAAAGAACGGGCACAGGGACATGTCAAAATGAACTCGACTATTGACCCTGATCATGATTCTATACATATATACTCGGTAACTCTTCCTTCTACCTGTTTCATATGTTTCAACGAATTGATATATTATTTATTGTCGACTGATTTGATATAACTATATGTTATTTGCCTATTTCAGTTTAATTTATGTTTTATTATATAAATGGTTCTACCAAAACTTACTTACGTACCTGAATAGTATACATTATATCATTGTAAAAATACATATTTTAGCCTTTTAGAGCAAAAACTAACATTCTTACATAGACTTACATTACTTTACATATTTTCCTATAAGCCAAAGAAACCTTTCAATAACCTTGCAATAATAATTCACAGCCCCGTTCCCATTACTCTCACATTCACTCACTCACTCTATAATAAACTCCCCATAACTTAGCCTTACTTAACATATTTAAAAAACAATATTCATAAACAAAAGTTTCATTAACTTCGCAGCTAGGAGATGAAGTAAAATACCCAAGAACAAGAAACTGAATTATCTTGGCCATCCTTAAAAATAAGATATAGCCGCATGGCGAGGAAAAGTTGCAGCCGCATCGAAATTGAAGTTGCGACAAATAGTCGTGGCTCCACCCCAGTCGGTTGCGGCTAAATTGAAATCAGGGCAGAACTTATAATTTGGAAGCCTTCCAAGAGATTTCCTTTCCCAGCCCTCAAAGAAGTGGAAAATATTCTCAGAGTTTTCCTTAGGGACTGACTGTCAGTCTGCCTTTGAGTTGAGGCTTGAAAAAAGAAGCCAAGGAAGGGCAAAAATAAAATGCGCCAAAATTATACGAAAAAGTCAAACATACAGAAATTTTCTCCATTTCCCCTTCAGCTTTTCTGCTATTTTTTGGCTTGGCAGAAATTTATTTTTTACTTAAAACTTTCTGTTGTAACCAATGAAAAATGGCAAAACAAACTTTTTGGCTTTTCAGCAGAACAAATACAAAAAGTATTTCTCGTTTTTATTTTTTTTTTTCTCTGTTTGGTTGGCTGGGAAAAGTATCGAATGATTTTCGGCAAAAGGAAGTTCGGAATTTTCAAATGCAAACGGCTAATTTATGCACAAGTTCCGCCTTCTCAGCTTATTTGACTCTATTGAGGGATTTCTTTCTTAATTTATTTACTTTCTTTTCATTGGGTGAGGACAGGGGGCGTAATAAATTAGAAACGGGAGGCTGGAAGAGGAAATAACAGAAGGATGTTAGCAATTCAAGTCAATGATTCATAAAAAGTTATCGAATATATAATTTGAATCAATTTTCAGTAAATAAAAGTGTTTTTAGATTCTTGTTTTTGGGGTTTTCATTTGTGGTTTTCTTAAGGGAAAATATTTTCATTTTAAAAGTCATAAATTGCTTAGAAAATTCGAACAAAAAAATAATCAATATAACGCTTTTTTATAGGAATTTTAAAATATTATTTAAATATTTTATTACATTAAGAAGTTATGTCGTTAATCCTTAAAGATATTTTAAAAACACATCTTTCTTCTTTCTTAAACTCTTCTCTGCTGTCCAATAATAACACCCCTTTAATCCAGTGCTATTGAATATTTTTTCGAATGTATTTAATCCCTTGAAAATGTTGTTTTAAGCCCGAATAAGTGTAATTTATAGATTTGGCAAAATTTATTGGTTTGCAAATCAAATTATTTGCCAAAAACTTGAGTCAACAACCAAAAACGATGCCACAAGGGGGTTAGGCCGAGCGCCTAAAGAACTGCAGTCGAAAAAACATCAGACAATATTTTAATAGTTTAAAGCAAAACAATAAATAAAACAAAATCAATTGAGAGGGGCGGCTAAGAGGGGGGTGTACTGTATATTGCTGACAAAACAAAGGACAAACAAACAGTTGGAAATCGCAAATAATACGACATGTAATTCGAGGAAAACGAAAACAATAAATGCTGGAAAAACAGCAGCAGCAGCAGCAGCAATGGAGTTGCAATAAAATCGTTCGTTTCCGGCGCTACTGGAATTTATTCTCGTTCGTGCAACAAACACAGAAGACCAAAACTGCAAATCGGCAAAACCAAAGTGCAAACATAGTTCTTATTGTTGTTGTTGTTTGTTGTTGTTGTTGTCTCTTGGTGCTTGACTATTTGCTAAAGTCATTGCGGTGTTTGCCACTCCCATTCAGCACCAGTGCCATCCACCACCCACTCTCCGCCCACTTGAAATCCCAGGGAGCAGAATACATAGAACTCCAGCACAATGCCAAAAGCGACAACAATTTTAGTAATAATATTCACATTTATGGATTTGTAAGTGGTTCCGCATGACTAACCCAGCATCCTGCCCTGCCCTGCCCTGCCCCTTGCTCCTTCTCTCTCTCTCTCTCTCTCTCTCTGCCTCTTGGCTCTGTTTGCATTGTGCCGGGCATTAAGGTTTCAATAAGGTTCACTCTAATTCGGGTCTCCACTTTTCAATTGTTTTATTGATGCGGTAAGTGGGGGGAGGCTCCTTGGGGGATTGCGAATTCATAAGTCACTTGCAGACCAGGGAATGGTTGTGTTGGAAGGCAGATATGCACTTCAAGGTGTTCTAAATTAATGATAAATGCTAGGGGACTTAATAGGTGTTCTAAGGATTAGGCAAGATGTTGGTTTAGGTAATATTTAGAGTCCCATATTAATATTATTCGAAGGACATAGACCTATTTTATCTCTTAGCAAAAGTTATTTACCTTCAAAGCAGTTTTGGAAAATATTTTGAGCGTAGTAAAAGTGGCAGGAAAATTCTCTTTCAGCCCTAAAAAAGTTGAAGGATTTTGATTCTACGATTGTATAAAATTATATTGAGCCTTTTATTTCCCATTTCTATACTTCTAAAATTTGAAATGTTTTAAAATTTGTCTTTAAATATTTTCAGAATGCCCAAATATTTGTTTTTTTGAGAGTTTAGTTCTTTAGCTTTAGCATTTATTCACACAGCAGCCAGTGCTCTGTTATTTATATATAATTTATATTAGGTTTGCCATTGTATGCTAACCTTAATTTGTTAAAATAAATAAATATTTACATCAGGGTTGCTCAATGCCTATGCTCTGAGTGCTTATTTGTTTTTTTAAATGCTCTCTGCGTATTGGGTTGCTTGCCCTTAAGGTTTGAGCACTCGCGCTATTCGTTTTCTCCTTTCCGCCTCATTCCGTCGCTAAATGCAATAGAAATTGTTCTTGTTTCTTCCTCGATCTCCCTCGAACTTCTTGCTATTCCACTAACAATTTTACGTTTTCCTCTTTCCGCAGTCCTTAACTGTAAAATAATTTGCTCTTCTCTTTTCTGCGATCGTCCTCGAACACTTGCACTGGGATTCATTTCATATAACTTCGGTTTGCTCTTTGGAATTCCTTTAGCAGTGGAATATTTGGTGGGTTAGAACAATGAGCGTTGAATTGGTTAGCAAAAACGTATGTTTTCTCTCAGTGCACTGCTCCAAACCAACACGAAAGCATCTTTACAATGTATGTGTAGGAATCCTTGTATTTTTGTCAGTAAACGCTCTGCCGTAAGACGAATTTGAGCACCCCTGACTTACACTCTTTAGAACTCTTTTAAAATGCGAATCTTCGTAGTACAAAACTTTTAAAAAAGATATCCGAGTTTTTAAATTGATTTTAGTATTATTTAAAATTAAGAGCAGTTCTGCTTAAACATTGAAAAGCCTCTTCTTATAATAAAGCCATTTTGGACTTCCTGTGCAAAATTTACCCCCAGGCAGCGACTTCGGGAAAAATGGTAACCAAAGAATTTATGTGGCGAAATAATTAATTCTGTCAGCAAGAATGCGCTGCAGCAGAAATTGACAGAACGAATGAATAAATAAATAAGGGAAAAGTGCACAGGCTTGGAATCGCTTTTCGATTATGTTAATTTCCCACTGCCATTGGCCCAAGATGGGGGGAGGAGGAGCAGCCATAGCATGGGGATGTCCATGTGGATATAGATTCGGATTGGGAATGAGTGTGGCACACATGCCGGCAATATGTCCAATGGCGCGTTGGGAATAAATCCAAATCATGCGATCCAATGATCACATTGTGCCGCAACTTGAGTTATTGCAATGGCAAACACACAAACACACAACCAACCAAACAAGCAAACAAACAAACAAACAGACAAACAGAAGCAAATGAATAAACAACTTCGGTGCCTGATGATGGCAAATAAATTGCAGATGATTGCGACAAAGAAATACAGATTGAGCGCAGATACTATAAACTTTAAACTTTAAAATTAAAATCAAAGTGCTTAGGGATTAGTTTATTTATTGCCCAGATTTTCTTAGCCAGTGCTGAAGGATTCGTGAGGATAATTTTTACTAGGTAGCTTATCTATCAATTCTTCAAAGTCTACGTTAATTTAATTTATAAAATAATATATATAGTGTACATATACTTTTAAATCGCTTGTAATTATTTATATATATATTATAAATTTTATCAATTATATTTTTACATACAAATTTAGATTTATATTTAATATTTAATAAACTTGTATGTTTTTTATGTTGATTTTTGTGTCATCTACTAGAAAGTTGTATTATATATTTTTAAATAATATTTTTAACACTTTTAATTTCATGTATTTGGCTTTATTGCTTTATTGTTTTTAATCCATTTTGTAACTACTTCGTTTTTATTTTATTTTCATTTATTATGGTTATTGTTATTTGCTTAATATATTCCTATTTGTGTTCACAAATCCTTAAATAACTCATTGGCATTCTTTTTAGTTTCAAATAATTGAAGATGCCCTTCAAATGTAAATAATAAATAGTAATACTTACCTTTCCTTTCCTTTGTCGTTATTTTTAGTTTATCTAAGTTTGACTTTACTTTTATTTATATTAACAATTTTAGATCTATTTGTTACTTGTCTACATATTCTATATTTTCAATATCTCATAAACATTCTTTTTTATACTAGTTAAATGTTTAATAAGTAACAATTTAAATTGTGCCATTATTAAAATAAAACATTTTTCCTGCATGTTATTCTGCAGAAAAATATTTATATTTTTAAAATTAAATTGTTTGTCAATATTTTTTTTATTTTAGTTAATTGTAAAATCTTTTAAAATACCCTAACAATTTCTTATTTTAGTTAGAGAAAAACTTTTGGCTGCCCTCTTGACTGGGAAATGCCCCACGTGGATGTCTAGCTGGCTGTCTACAAATGTGGCTCTCTGACCAATCTTGCAGATCCCCCAGTCTCAGTCTCAGTCTGCTTAAATGGATGTCAAGCATTGCGGGCCCTGGCATCGAGACAGAGGATTATAATATCTTATTTTTATTTTTTATTTATTTTTTTCCTTTGGCTTGCTTATTTCTGTCTCCAATTTGAATTACGTCGTCGGATCGCACTGTATGTGCGTCTTGCAATTTTGAATGCTATTTGTTTTATATGCCGCAGATTTTTTTCTTCCAAGTGAAATACGTTTTAATTTATGGCCCTGCCCGGGGTCCATTATTCGCATAAGACTTGTGAGTTCTACAAGCACTTGGCAGGCATCAGACAGGATATGTAAGAAGAATTCCCAAGCATTAGGAAGCTTTCTTTTGTTTGTTTTTGGCAAAGCTAAAAAGTTATCTTAAATATTTCTCTTCAATTTAGCAGTCATATTATTTCCTATTAAATGAGCTTAATCAGAACAGAAACTAAATCCCAAAGCAAAACGAATTAAATCATTAAGTCTGCATTCTCAAGGCGCTAATTAATGTTGCACGAGGGAGTCGAGGAAAGTGTGAGTCATTGACCAATATTGCGCCACTTGAGCTCGGGCAATGCCCAAACCGAATCTGAATTGCTTTTCACCATAAATTGAAAACGAAATCGAAAGGAAACCGTGAACATCGTAAACAACATTTGCAGAGGAAAACCTCGCATTCTTTTTCCCTTTTTCGCCAAGGCAATTTGTAATTTTCCGTATTTCATTCGCATACACTTCATTAACATCCTTTGGGGGAAGAGTTGGCTTCGGTGCGCTTGAATGGAGGCTGACAAGGCGGAGTGGCTGAGTGGGTGAGTGGGTGGGCTGCATCATTAGACCCTGCCCTGGGATCCCTTGGATATTTACGTCCCTTTTGGCAAAGACCTTCTCTCTAATTTCTTGGAGGAATCAGCCATGTGTGGGGCAGGAGGGCTGGCTCTCAGCTTTTGGCTGGGGTTCCATTTGGTAGAGTTTGGTTTTGGTTTCGGTTTGGTTCGCATCACCAGCAGCATCAGCATCAGCATCAGCGACAAACGACACAAAAAGTCCTTGGCCAATGACAGAAGGCGGCAGGAGCCGGGCAGAAGGAGCTGGCTCACTGGCAGGCTGAGACAGGAAAATGTTTTTTCACGATAAAAATGATGGATGACATCATAAATAACGTTGGAGTGCGCCCAAACAGAGGGTTTCCAGTGGTTGTTTATTTCGATATAAATGAAATTCCTCTTTCTTTCTTTCTTCCTGCGCTTATTTTCGGCCACCAAGAATAAAAAGAAAACTTTCGGCCCCCCAAAAATATACGAAAAATGTTTATTTCTCTCGTTCTTTTTTTTTTTTTTTTGGCATAGAGAAAAGCATTTGAAGGGGCTAGCCAATGCAAATGGCGAACTTTCGATACCCTCTCCACCACAGCACACCCACTCCGGCTGAGAGATCAATGTAAGATGAATATCTTCGGGGGGTGGTTGGCTTGTAATCACATTTCACGTTTCCATACTCGGCGGCACTCGTATGCCTTGTCGATGTTTCCCGTCATAAATATCGAAAATTATTATTAATGTTCCCCAAAATACATATATAAGTATAATTTTTGTGGGCCCAAGTCATGATGTTGTCGTCCTTTGGGCCTTTGTAAGTTTTTCTAAAGGTTACAATGGGAGGAATTGGAAATATTGTTTGGAAAAGTTAAGTTTATTGAAAAAATATTTTTATATGAAATTATATATCCATTTTTCGAAAATCTTATCAAAGATAGTTTTGAAAGATATTAAGAAAAGATTCACTTTAACGTTCGTGTAATACAACGCCACCTGTTGGGCAAATATATCAAAAATCGTATTAATACGTTACAGGTCTATGGAATTCGTTCCAGAATCTTGTTAAAGTTAAAGTTATAACTTAGAACTTAAAAGAAGAAATATTTTTAAAGCCCTCCATTAATTTTAAGTAATTGAATTAAACAAGTTAGCCATTGTGCAGGACATCTGTGAAGGACAAGCCGAAGCTTAGTGGATTGTATGAAAGTGAAAGCCTGCCAAGGCTTTGTCAATGTGTGTGTGTGTGAGTGAGGGTGTGGGTGTGTGGTTGCGCTTTAATGATATCCTTATAGCCTGCTAAATTTATGGCAAAGCCGCATAAATTTAGACGATTTTTTTCACGCTTTCACTACAAGGCACAAACCTTATCGCATTCTTATTTTAATGGATTTTTTATCTGCTGCTGCTTCTGCGGCTGCTGCCTCTTTTGCGGCTTCTGCTGCTGATGATGTTGCCTCAGTTTCCTCGAGGACATCGGCAGTTTTCGGGTAAGAGAAGAAGGCAAGTACAGTATGGGCCAACCGCACTGGCCAAATGGCTGGGAACATTTTTCATTTCATTTAACTGTAAGTTGGCGCAGGCAAATGGGATTTAATAAGCCAACATTTATTTTAGACATTATTGATGGCGGTTTATTTATCGAGAGTGGAATTACCAAGGACAGAAGGTAGTGGTGGGTGTGGATACAAATCCCGGCCTGGTTAGTGACTCTATTAATGCCAGCTAGCTAGCTAGCTAGCCCTGGCCACTGACTACCGCCTCCTTATGCGGCAAAACTCAAAAGGATTAAGTCAACTGTATGGGTTAAGAGGGGGTTAAGAGGGACAAAGGGCTGCCCGAAAAGATTCACAGCCGTCGCACAATGCAAAAGCTGCCTGCTTCATATTCCTCCCTCCCACTTCCCACTACGCCGCGGCTCCAGCATTGTGCAGCGATTATTCAAAATGCAAGTCACAAAGTCATGTGTGTGTGTGTGTGTGTGTGAGTCCTTTTGTGGCGGTGTGAGTGTGCGAAAATCCCTGCAGCCATGTTGGCGTCAAAATTGTCTACACTGAGGGATATTTCCCACTGGCTAGCTGCTGTTGAAAGTTGGGAAATGTTTAAAAAATGTTTTAACTTCCCTAATCAAAAATGGAGAAAATTAATTATTAATACATTCAATTTTTAAATACCTTTTTAATAACTTTAGGGGATTTTTGCTTATTTACTGATAATTTAACTGTATTTAATTTAAAATTTTCCAAGCTTTCTTATTAAAAAAAACCTTCAGCTTGTAGTTTAATATAAGATTTAGGAGGCTGGGAAAATTTCGAGAAGAGCATATCATATAAAAAGATGAAGAAGTGGTGAAATTGAGTATCGCGACTATCAGATACTGTGCTATATAACTTGAATTATTTTGCTAGGAGTTAGGAGTGGGCGTGGCAATACGTTGATCTATTAATGTATCTTTGCATATCTTACAGTTAGTTACAGATTTCAGAGTTTATACGGACAGACGGACACAAATAAGGGGTACAAATGACGCGAATTTAGCAAGAATGATAGAGGAACTCAGTTAAATACTTATTTTTATTACATTTTTAAAGTAAAAAACACAATTTACCAAGTAAAATTTAATATAATTTAATTTTTTATAATTTAATTATAGAACTAAACCTATGGAAGATATTTTCTACTTGCAGTTAACGAAATTTCATTTAATACTTGTATGAAGTTTTAAGAGATTAATAATTTTTCTCAGTGTCGCCTTGCTTTGGGTGTCATGCCTTTAGATTTGGATTTTGGTGGTGCGCTGGCGTTGGCTCCTACGTTGCCGTTTCTCCTCTACCAGCCGTTTATGCCGCTGTTGCCGCTTTCGCCGCTGGCTGCAATTGCCGCATGTAAATTCTTAAAGTAGTACTTAGCGCTATTATTTATTATATTCCAACACTTTCAACACCTCTCAACAAGTAAACGAGTGGGGCAAGTGCGGGAAGGGGATCTAGGGAGTAGTGAGTTGGATGTAGGGAGTTGGGGTTAGGAGTTAGGAGCTGGGAAGTGCTGGCTCTCTGAGTTAGGGAGTTGGCTTTAGCTGCGAAACTGCCTCAATTCTGGCCATTGTTGCATTCGGCTGTTGCTGCTTTTGTAGCTGCAATGTTCCTGCTGCTGCTGCTGCTGCTGTTGGTGCACTCCTCGATGTTGTTGTGCAGAAATAAAATTTATGAATATTGCATGGTAATAAAGCGAAGGATTCCATTACGACCGGCTCATGAGATGCCCCTCTACATACTCATGAGCGGGAGTGGATTGTTTGTGCTGTTGAGTCTATTAAAGACTTTAGCATTTACGCTGACTCAGTGGGTTAAGGTTTGAAGAAACTGTGTTAGGTTTGTAACAAAAATTTACTAGGTAAACTTAACCCACTACATAAGTAGGTTCGTAGTATAATATGTTCTGTAAAGCCTTGGAAATTCTAGTACTTATATGGTTATTGTACTTCTGTTAATGTACAATATGCCTTAAGTATTTAAAAAATATTAAAAAATTATTGGTAAATATCCATAAGTTAATATGGGTATTTAATATATCAATTTCGAACTCAAGACTTTTTACAACGAATTTTAAACAAAATAAGAATAACTAAATCAATTTTCTATTTCAAAACTTTAAAGACTCATTAAAAAGACTTTATCGGTTTATGGTCAATTTCGATTTTCAACTGAATTTGAAAATCAATCAAATACAAAATAATATTTTATATAAAAAAATTGAAATTCATAATAAAAGTGTGCTTAATAGCAAAAACTGGGAGCAACTTAGACTTGCAGATCTATGAAATTTACTAGAAGTTAAGTTATGTTTGTTTTGTAAAAGGCATAATGTAATATATTTAGCCTGAAAATTCGAAATATTTTTTCGAATTAATTCATTTTGTTTTGCATATTTATTTTAATCAAGAAAAAAGCTAATTATATGATTGACGAATTAAAATACCTTTATTAGTCAGACCACAAACCTGTTAACAACACATAAAAAGTTGAAAATTATTAAAGTCAAGAAATACCAAATACAAAAACATGCAATCATTAACATTGATGTTTAACTGAAATCGTTACAGTATATGTGAGGTGGCGTTATGCAAATCAGTTGGCAGCCCTACTAATATCGAATAGAGTCGTGTATCGAAGAGTCCATTGAGAATGTCCAGCACCACTGCTCCAATTTGGATTTTTTCTCGTCAAAACTGGCTTTTTTGAAGGATAGCGGCGAGAAGAATTTATGAATGGCGGCGGGAAGCGGGAATTTCGCCTTTTTTAGGAATTCATTTGGATTGTTTTGTGGTGGCGGAAAGCGCCATATTTGCTCATCTGCAATGAAGTCGGAGAAAACGAATTAAAATTTGTATTCTGCCAACCTTTTTTTTTTGCTCATCTCCAATTGGCCTCCCTTATGTTTTTAGTGGACTTTTTAAATATTATTTTTAGCTTTTTTTCCACACTTCCCGCAAAAAACAGCTTTTTTTGCTGTTTAAAAGTTGGCAGCACTGACCAGCACTAAGAACTAGAAGCCGTCGAATAAAGTTTCAAAGTTGTGGCGTCAAAATAGTCAGCTGAGAAGTGGTCAATCTGTGGGAAAGTCGCACCAAATTAGTTTACAAGCAATAACCTTTATCTAAATAATATAATAATATCCAATTATCTAATATATATCACATTAAAAAGTAGTGAAAGAATGGATAAAATGGCACATTCTAAGGTACATTAAGATACATTTTATTTTAACTTTTAGGTTCCTTAACTTAGGTTTCTCTTAAGCAAATACACATCAATTTAAGGGGAAGTTCATATTCTTGACTCTTATGGAATATATGATTAATCTTTATTTAAAGAAATAAAATAACAAGTTAAATAAATAACATTAAAAACATATTTTAGTCAATCATCAAATCTTTAGTTTCCAAGCAGAGTAAATTAACACATTTAATTACTTTTCGCCTCGATCAATTTAAATACGTAATTAAATTGGAATTGAAATGAGTTCTGTGGACGGTAACCTCAGACCTCAGACCTCAGACCTCAGAAGCATTTCCATTGCACTCGCAATGGAATTGAAATAATTCATAAAATTAAAACAATACGCCACATAAATGCTCACGGAGGCGAACTTCCCAGCTGCGATGGCATTGTCCTGCATCCTGCGGCTGCCAGGCTGCCCCGTAGCCTTTAACCCCCTTTCGGGAGACCTCGAAATTCAGCCATTTCCGGCGTCTATTCAAATGTAAATTTTTCATGAGCTATGAAATGCGTTCAAAATGTCAGATGGATTTTTATTTTTTATTTTTATTATTTTTTGCGGCTCTGGGCTTTGTTTTTGGGAGGCGTTTGCCCAAAACGAATTGCCTGCCATATCCTTCCGCGTATTAATTTTTTAACCGCATCACAGCGAATCATAAAAAAGTTATATAGACAGAGGCACAGCCCAAAGTCTGAGGCAATCATAGAGTCAAGGCTGCCGGTGGCAGGGGCAGAGGCAGGGGCAGGGGCAGGATGTGCGAGGACAAACAATTGGCGGCCTGTTGCCAGGAAAATGTCGAGCCGCAGCGAGAGAATGGGAAAGAGTCGTTTGTAATTGTCGACGCGACCATCAACGCGCCTGAATCGCTTTTAATAATTATTAAAATTATTCTTGTTGAAATGATTATGGCGCTTGTAAGTGGCATGCCACACCCTCTTTCGGCTAACACAAATTGTGGCCCGGCATAAATCTTATTCTGATGCCGCTTCTGATGTGGCTTTTCCTGATTTTCTAGGCTCTGGAATGTCTCTGGTCCTGTAAATAGAATCACTCACTTTGGTGGGAGACGGAAAAATGGTTTATTTTTAGGAATGATTGGCTGAGTTTAATTTGGTGATTTGTTTGGGGGGAGATTTAATTTATTAAAGAAAGAATGGCTTTGTTGAAGATTAATTTGTTATACTAAAGGGTGGGATGACTACCAATGTTTAAATATTCCCTAAAAACTTACAGAAAGGGGAACACAAATAATATGTTTTACATCTTTTAACGGCCTTACCTTCTACTTTTACTTAGAAACCTTGAAAGGGTTAATGAAACATGAATCATGCTAATGAATCTTAATTCTTAGAACATTGATGTAGTATTACCTCAAGTTTCTCCTTTTATTAACTATTTAATATGTTACAAACTTTTAGTAGAAGAAGGTTTACCATTTACCAGAACTTTTGCAACCTTAAAAACCTCCCATTTTCACCCTTTAAAGACCTGAAAACCCGACCAGATAAATCCCTAAAAACCAAATCAAATGGCCAATACGCATTTTGCCAATGTCCCGTTTCCGTGTCACGTTCCTCGCCAGCAGTGGCAGTTGGCTGTGGCAGTGGCAGTGGCAGTGGCAGTTGGCAGTTAGATAGTTAGGGAGAGAGAGGGAATTGAAGGCGACAGGATCTGCGGCGGTGGCTGTCACACACATATCCTGGCACAGCTTGCGGTTCGCGCGTGTCCTGCTGCAACTAAGCCCCCGATTCCGATTTTCCAAATGCCTCACACCCCACCCCCTCCACTAATGGCACTCGCGCATCGGAAAACTTGCATTGAAGCGTTTTGTCTTCCAAATTAATTTGGTGTCCAGCAGTTCGCTGCAGTCCTTTTGTTGGTCGCCCCAATTGTCCTGGCCCAGGACATGATTATGTTCAACATTTCAGCGTACATCTCTAAGCTGGGCCTGCTCGTTCAATGTTGCTGCCGGTTTTTCGGTAGACAGGCAGGAAAAACTAGTCATTGATAATTATAAGAAAAAGTGCTAGCTTTTAAAAACAAAAAATAAGGAAAATGAAAAGGGTAAATCTTTAATTTTGATCTTTAACTAAAACTGTAAAGTGAATGGGAAGATAAAGGGCTCTTTCTATGCTAAAATGGGTTAATATTTAATTTCTACTTTCTCCGGCACATTCTTTAATACTTATATATAAAAGTTTTGTTATTTTTTTTATCTCATAACATTTCTTTCAGTGTACCAACAGCCCTGCTGCTTCGTTTCAATTAAAAGTGGGGGAAAACTGCGCGAATTCCAGAGAAACTGCGAATGGAAATCGGAGAATGGATCGCCGAGGCCGCTGGCTGCACTTAATGCATAAATTCTCTGCTGGACATTTTCCTGGCCATGATAAATTTTGATTATTTTCCATCGACTGTGGGCCTTGATGTTGATGTTGTCGATGTAATTGATGTTGTTTGTTCTTGTTTGGTGTCGTTGTGTTTGATGGTAAGTCTGCGGTTTATGTTTGTTGAGATTATGAGTGGGTTTTGCTATTCATTTGTTAGAAAAAGTTAAAAGATATCGAACATTTAGGGTAAGAATGAAGGGAATTAAGTATTTTATAGCTATTTTTGTAGATTTCTTGATCCTAAAAGAAAGAAAAGTTAGTTTTCAAGCAATATAAGAGAATATTTCCCAAAAAAACTAAAAAGAAATCATTAAAAATTATAAAAAAATAACAAAAAACCATATTGAATATGTCAAATCCTAAATAAATTTAGCCAAAACCCTCAAACTTAAAGGAACAATAAATTAAAAAGACTTTTTCACCAACCAAAACTCGATAGACGTTGGCCATTTCGCAGCTGCTTCTGTCAAAATAAAAGCCAAATGCTGTCCGTTTTAAATTGTTTAAACATTACGATGCATTTGGGAATAGCCAGCCAATGCTGGGAAAAGCGAACTTTTCCATTTCGAGAGCCAAAATAGAAAAGGAAAGCAAAGGCGGCACAAGAAGCAAGGCGAAAGGCAGAAAACGGGGCAAACATCCAATTATTTTTCGATTAGTTTCGCTATCATTCCTCAGCAACAACAATATATATGTATATATATATATCTGAAACTGAAAACGAACCCAAAACATGGGAAAACTCACCCCCACAACAGAAAAAGAAAACGAGAAAGAAAAAGGAAAAACCGAAAAGGAGGAACAGAAAGCGAGGGGATGCGAGGCACATTTGGTGGAACGGCTGGCAAAGCCGAATATAAATAAATAAAACATACAAAATGGAAATAAATCTAACTGAAAAGCCATAAAGCATTTTCAGCATTCGCAATTTAATATGTTCGAGGGTATTTTTCTCGCACGTAGCGAAGATGAACACCACCACCCACCCGGTGGCCACCCAGTACCCATCCAGGAGCCACCACCGAAAAGGCAACCACCAGATGCAAGATGGTGCCTGAAGGAACAACAGACAGGAGGACATTCAGACGTTTGGAAGGACAGAAACAGAAGAACAGAACAGGCCAGAGTAGGAAAGCACGAAAGAAGAAGAAAAGGAAAACTTCTAGGGTGGGGTTTTCCAAAGGGGGAGTTGAAGTCCCGGCTAAGTGTGATATATTTCCCAAGATTATATAAAATGTTTTATTTGTTCTTCTTGCTACTGGCTTCCCTCCCCCCTTGTTTTCCTTTTTTTTTTGTTCCTTTCTTGTTTCTCATCTTTGGCAAGCAAATTGCGTGAGCCCAAGGAAGGCGAGTGAAAAGTGCGAAAAAAGGATATTAGGTGTATATAGCAGGCACCCCACCAATCTAATACCCTTCTCCTGCCCCTTCTCCTTCCCCTTCTCTTTCCACTTGCAACCCCTCTGACTGACTTTATCCCGCATCAAGCGAATGAATTATTTGTTGGCCTCATCTAAATTCCACAAAGGATCCTTCTTTGCTGTTCGGCAAATTGCCGAAACTCTAAGTTTTTGGCACTTGAAGAGTCGGTAAAGGAACTGGGGAAAAGTTCTTGCTTAACTTTCTAAAGAAAGTCAAAACTACTTTCGGTCATCTTAGATTTCTTTGATGCCAAGCAGATAGTTTTTTATTTATTACAAGGTTAGGATTTTTGGATATTACTAGCAATGTTTTTACTTTTTCTGTTATTTTTAACTTATTTTTAAACAGAAAATTTATTAACTTTAAAGAATTTCTTGAAATTGTTTATTCTTTTACTATAGTTTGAGGTATTTCTTATAAATATGTTATGAAATAGTTTTCTTGATATTTTTGATACCTCTTGGAAACAGTTTCTATATAAATAATCCTAATTAAGAACCATTTTTGTTGGGTATCTTTCATAAATAGTTTAAGGTTTTAAGGTGTAAAGGAATGTATAACCGAGTTTTTTTTACAATTATTAAACAAATTCATTGCAAGAGTAAAAATTGGAAAACTAACCAAAACTATAAAAAATAGTTTTAACTTACCTGTAGAAGGACTTCAGCTTCTTCTGCTCAGTTAGTTTGGTGAACGAAATCAAATTAAGAATCAAAGTAAGTAAATTTTGGAATATAAGCCAACCCATTTGAAGCAATGTCCCCACTGTGCGCCATATGTCAGTGGAGGTCAGTCTAGATTCCAACATAGGCCTCTCCTCGTGCCACTCACCATAGATGAGAGCCCGAAGATAAATCGTAACTTGAAGCACCAGATGTGGCCAAGTAGAATTTTTAAGTGGCCAGGACTCATCAGGCTCCCATACCAACTCATCCATTTTCTTTTTGTTTTTCCCTTATCCAGCCCGTGCTATCCCAGCTTTTCCAGTAAATTAGCGAGCATCTTTAATGTTACCGTTTTCACTTTGACGCCGCAATGGATGCTGGATGAATGGCTGGTGATGATGTTGCCATTGGCAGAAAATAACAACCATTTTTCCTACTTTATGCCAACTTAAGTGGGTGACAGCTGAGCGGGTGAAGGAATTGAAGGGGCAGGGGTGGTTGCCTGGTGGTCGAGGGTCTGAAGATGAATGTGCCGCAGCTCTATAAATATGTATGGGCTGCTATATATTAAAACCGACTCGACTTCGTCTCTTTCTCCGTCTCCGTCTCCGTCTCCGTCTCCGTCTCCATCTCCGACATCTCCACTCGCACAGAGCAAAAACTAATTTCGAAAAATGCCAAAAGAAAACGCAGCAAAATGAAAATAAAAGAAAAACAGCTACAACAACAATAACAACAACAGGGGAGAGTATGAGGGGGACAGAAACAAGAAAAGGACATTTGTGCTGCCTCTGCGACTTTGCTGAAGGAGGCCAAAGGAGGTTTCTGGAGGTGGAAGTGGTGGTGGGGGCATTTCCGAGGGGTTCGCCAAGGAAGGAATGCGGTGGAGCTCCCAGGCACCGAAGCAGACTGACAGCCCGGCCCGGCTCCCTGGCCGTGTCCGGATTGGTGTCCGTGTCCGGATCCGTGTCCGGGTCGCAAGCTGCTGCTGCTGCGGCTGCTGCTACTCCTGCTTCTGCTATTGCCGCTGCCATCGTTCTAGTCTTTTCGTTCAGGAAACACTGAGAAAAATGATCTCGAAATTTATAATATTTCCTATAGATTACGAAAATATCTTATAAAATTAAGAAATTAACAAATACTGTATCAATTTCAGGCAGAACTTACTTCAAGTTGATAAAATAGCTTAGCTTAAGGATCAAAATTGTAATTCTAAAAATAACATAAAATCATTAACATTTTTGCTTGTGACTTTCCAAATCCCTTAAACTGATCATTTTAAGGTTAAGCTTGGTTATAAAATGTCTAAAAAATGTATTATTATTATTTGTTAAATCTTAAAAATGCATTAAAAACAAGTTTCGTAGTTCGTAAAATCCAGTAAAATATCATTTATCCTACCAAGTATATCCACTTTTTTGTACTCGAAAAAGAAAACAACTAAAATGAAACCAAAGTTTTAAAAATCTTCGAATTTCTCTCAGTGTCTTGCCTCACTCCCACCCCCTCTTCTGCTGTGGGCACACTCGGGTAATATAACACAACAAAATGCAATAAAGCATTTTGTGGCAACTTGAAGATGCGAGCAGCAGATGCTGATTAAAGGTGTGCGGTTCGGGAAAAGTGGGGGGCGGGTGGTGGCTGTTGGCTGGTGGGTGGAAGGGTGGTGTTTTTTGGGTTTGCCTGGGCACACAGCCACAGAGCTAAACTCACACACACAGAGAAGAGTACAGAAGAGTAGAGAAAACTCATTTGCCGCTTCAACTTGAGATGTGGCTGGGGGAGGGAGTAAAGAAGAGGATAGAGGACGCCTCCTCCCCAGAGGACGGGGCTGGGCATGGGGGCGGGTTTTTGCTCATTTAAATTGCGTGTGCATTTTCCTGGGCACTTCACACTTGAATACCAAAGCAGATAAAGTAATGCCGGGACCAACGAATGGAAGTAATTGGGTGCTGCCCATAATGAATGTACTTAGAGCCGAACTCGAACTCTTCTCCGGTCCTCAATCCGTTCTAATGCCATTGCATAATTGGCTGCGGGTGGCAAAGGGATCCGAGTGCGGCCAGTTCATTATGCCACATACGGTTAATGGATATTGTCGCACCATAAAAGAAGTTAAGGATTGGAGGTGTAAAGTTGACTGCTAGATATCGTTTGGGATAAGGTTTTTAAGGTTTTAATATCAATTTTTCAAGTTTTCAATAGCGTTTCGAATTCTCTTATTGGTTGTTAATAATGCTTTCTACTATATATTTTTACCCTTTCTTTTAATATTAAAATATGAGATTTTAAAAGGAAAGTTTGTAAGTAATATTAGGAATGAGCTGAAAGCCGATGCAGCTAGGGCTCTTCTCCATTTCCTGTAGCTTACGTTTTGGATACTTACTTTTGATAACTTCGTTAACAGTCTCTAAAAAAGTTTTTGAAATACATAATTATTTAATTTAATAGATTTAGTAAAGTGAAATTATGATCCCTTTAGGAACATCCATCTACGAGATAAGACCCCTGAATAATCATCATCCCCATCATCAACGCTATCTTCGAAACAAGAAGATAAATTGTTAAACTAACTTTTCCTTTTATTGTGAAAAACTTTTGAATATTTTGTTATAGGATTTATATTCCCTTTAAGAACATGCGGAGATCTTCTTTTTTCGGATTTAATTCAAATGTAAGGACTTTTACATATCTTCTTACGACTGTATCATATAACCCAAATCAATTATACCTTCTTAAATCCATTTTTTAACGAATATAAGTTTGAGAAAGTGTTAGGCAAGTATCCCAATCAGTATGCCCTGCCTTTAACCCATTAAAACTGAACAAGCCAATAGAAAACAATCCCCTTGAATTACTTAATCAAATATTAAATCTGGCCAGCTCCCAAAACCTTATTCCTGATCCCTTCCTTGTCCGCAATCCCACTGCATTTGAGAGGAACTAATTGGTATTTAAGACCGCACCTTCGACTGGAGGTGCAATAAAAAGAATCAAATTCGTGTTTCTGCCGCCGACTGCCATATTAATACAGACCCAAAGTCGAGGGATATAGTATATATATATGTGTGTAGCTATAGCGAAAGCGATGCCGATCGTGATGGGAATTAGCAATGAGATGGGATCACAGGGCGAGCGGCGACAAGTGTGCAAATTGGTGCATTTGCATTTTGGCCCAAACAATGACTGTGGCGTTGCTGTTATTATGGGCCCACTGCAGTTCTTGGCTAATCAAAGTGCCTGTGTCCTCACAACAACCGTCGACCAATTTTGGCCAGCAACCGCTTTCCATTTGGGGTATCTACTGCCGTATGGTGTTCCTCCAGTTAATGACAGTTTCGACAGTTTCGGTTTTGATTGCAAAGGTGGGTGGATGGGTAGATGGATAGGCAGATGGTGGGTGGTTACAGATAGGAGCGGGCGGGTGGCTACCTTTGGTGGCATTGTAATGTGGTTGTTGACACTAATTATAACTGCAATTGGCCGAGTCTCAGCCAGAAGGCTTGGATTGCCATATGACAGTGCGGGATTTTCCAAAGGGGGTTAATAACTTCTTTTTGTTGCTAAATATATTAAAAAATATTATATTTTATTCCCTTTTCTTTGATTATTTAAGTGGTAATTAATGTAATTATTTATTTGTTCGCCAAAAATGGGCTAATATTGACTTTTTTGTACTATTTTTAAGGCTTTTATGAATGTTTTTATAAATATTTTTGTCTTTTTTTACTATTCTAAGCCATTTATGGATTTAAGGAATAGAGAACTAGATAGTTTTATACAGCAAAAATTAATAAAAAATAAATAGTATTTCCTTAAAGTATTTCCTTATACCAAAAAATGTGATTTTTAATGAGTTTCTATACCAACCTTCTGTATTTAAGCATAAAATGGCATTTATTCTGTTACTTTTATAAACATTTTTTGTTTCCTTATTACTTTTTCTTGTCATATTTTTTAATATATTTTAAGAACTTTATCAACTTAAAATGAATACGAATTAATCTGGCTATAATATATAGTATATATACTCCAAACTTCCATAAATATTTTAAAAATGATCCTTTTATCCCTTAAAATCTAAATATTAATTATAAAGAAAAATCTCACAAAAAAGTTCTTTTAATTTTCAAAGTTCTTTCTTAAACAACAATAATCTCGTTTTTTTCTACCCCCACAAATGAACTAATGACCCCCTTTCAGCCACACCTCTGCCAGCGTAGGGCTGTGCCAGCATTTCCACCTGCAACTCGGTCAGTTTTTCATTATTTTCATGCTGCATTTAGCTCACGTTTTAATTAAGTCGTTGTCGTTTTCGTCGTCGTCGTCGTCGTCGCCTGAGTGGAGTCGCCATCGACGACGCCGGGTTCCGTTTTAACTGCAACTGCAGCGGAGACAACTGCAACTGCAACTGCAACGGCAACAGCAAAAGTCATTGCAGCCCTGTGCTTGGGCACTTGCATGTAAATCTGCTCATCAGTGTTGATGGGATATTACTCCTGCCCACCCCCCCTCCAGCACCCAAACGAAATCCAACCACCCAGTCGATCCCAACGAAATGAATGCGATTTGCAGTCGGGACATCTCCGGGCTGCAGTCTTTGTTTGCTTTTTATGGATTTTCACTGGAAACATCGCCTGGTGTTTGGTCAGTGTTAACACGTTTCGGTTTTGGCTTTTTTTGTTGCTGCCAAATTGCACAAATGCTTTGGAATTTTTATGTCCCTCCCCCTTCCTGGCTATTCTTCGCACTAAGGAAAATACAGTCAAGTCTAGTGTATAGAGTGTAGAGTCTAGCGTCTAACGTCTAACGTCTAACGTCTAGACCTACCGCACAGAGCATCTCGAGTGAGCTTTGATCTTCTAGCTGAATTATAATTTATAAATAAAGATATCATCACCGGGCGGAGGCGGTGGAGGAGGCAGCGTTCCGCGTTCCTCGACCAATTACTCTGGGACGTGGCCTGGCTCGCTGGCTCACTTCAAATGCTCATTTCGGGAATTAAATTCAAAAAATGTATTTCTGTATTCTGGTACCTGGCACGTTCTGCCCATCTAATGCAAATATGCACTCGAATATGATATAACCTTTTTTTACGAAAAATTACAAGCAAGTTAGGCATTTCGGATTGATAGATCTTAGGGCTGGCAGTTCTTCTAATAACTTATTTAAGGTGCTAACCAGGCTACAAAAGTCTTCAGAAATCACTAAAAAGTTTCACATAATTATTTATATTATTACCTCATATAAATTTGTATATATTTTTATATTTTTGGATTACCAAGTCTTGCTTTAATTAGTTAGTTTTAAGACCTATAAAAGGCCTAATGACTTCTGTTAAGTTAACTGCAATTTGTATACTAATAATGTTAGCTTATAGTCCCATTATAATTATCATAAAAATATAAAAACTAAACTCATTACTTTACTTCAATTTTTCAGCAACTAAAAGTAGATTAGAAATACATTTTTTTAATATTTTTAAATATATTTTTTTATAGAAATTTAATACAAAAATCTTTGAACTGCATTTATAAATCTGTTTTCGTTAACGAACCTTTTGTGGAACACTTTAAAATGGTTTTAATTTCTACATAATTCATTGTAAAAATCGAAATCTAAGCTAAGCCCTAAAAATATCTTCCAATTAGTTTTCTACCTAGCAATTTTTTAGCCTGCACCATTTGGCAAATGCATTTGAATTGCCTGAGCCCAAGCCAATGGAGAACATGGCATTTCCAGCTAATTGAGGAAACCCAAACAGAACTCCAGACAGGCCATTGAGTATTGGTCAAAAAGGGAGATTTGTATGCCATCGTACGAGAGTTCCTGAGTTTTCCTAAGGGCGGGCAGTAGCCGGGGGGGCCAAATCAAAGTGGCAATCAGTTAGAACTGGAGATTGACATCTGGCCGATTTGCATCAACGATTCCCGGTTGGCTCTTCAGCTCGACGCCATAAGCGATTAGGTTTGTTGATCCCCCGGGAGGATGGTGCAAGATGAGGGGGAAAAGTTTTCCCTTCTATCTCTGCCACTTGTTCGGAGGGTGTGTATTTTGCCATTTTTGAAATTGAGTGAAACCGATTTCCCCCGAGGAAAAGCCACCATGTTTGTTTGGCCTTATCTTACCTCGAAACTCATCGAGTCGGATACGTGAAATCAAAATCAGGCAGCCAAACTGAACGGAACCGAAAACCAAACCGAAAACCAGAAACGGAGGACCCACCCACAGTCGCTGAAACGGAGAAAATGCGGTTTCGGTTACGGTTTTTCTCTGTTCCATTCTACACCCCCCAAGCCCATATCCCCTTTGGAAAATCCACAGAAAACTTGTTTTCCTCGCCTGCCTATTTCGGTTTTCTTGTTTTCGTTTTCTGTTTTTCTGTTCTTGTTTTTTTTTTATGGAAATGGAAAGAAAACTTTTCGTAGGCATTTCGTTGATTTGAGTTTGGGAAAATCAAGGAAGAAGGATACAAGTTCCGTTCTTCTTCTTCTTTGAGCTCGCTATTGTTGTTGTTGTTGTTGTTTATTTTATCATTATCATTGGCAATTTCTTTTAAGTGGTGCCAATCTTTTTTCACTTGTCCTGCCCCCCCAGTTCGTTGGGGGATTACCCGAGGATCTCTCTGTTCCCTTTGGCCTCCCTGAGGACTGCCTGTGAGTGGGTGGGTGGGGGTGGTTGTCTGTGAGTGTGTTTGTGTGCAAATTTATTGTAGTAATTTTATTCAATCGACAAATCGGAAGTGATTTTGAATTCATTATGGCGTGTATTGTGCCTGGGGAAGATGGACATTCATTTGGCCTCAGTCTTGAAGGCCAAGACTTTAAATGGTTTCCTTATTTCCTGCGAACAATGGTCGAGGAGTTAGCCCGAGGAAGGGATGTCCTGATGTTATTAGAAGGAAAGATCAGTGGGGGATAAGATATAACTATCACAGGATTTGGGTAATATCATTATCAACTCAGATTTTTAGACAAATATTCGAAGAGAAAGGCATTAAAGTAAGTTTAAACAAAGCTGGTAAAGC
>NW_024573382.1:0-91130 GCF_018153835.1 Drosophila eugracilis
CAGACCGACAGACTGGACAGACGCACAGTGACTTAGACAGACCGACAGACTGACAGACTGACAGACTGACACAGACCGACAGACCGACAGACTGACAGACCGACAGACTGACAGAGACTGACAGACTGACAGACTGACAGACTGACAGAGACTGACAGACCTGATGACCGACAGACTGACAGACGACAGACTGATGACTGACAGACTGACAGACTGACAGACTGACAGACTGACAGACTGACAGACTGACAGACTGACAGACTGACAGACTGACAGACTGACAGACTGACAGACTGACAGACTGACAGACTGACAGACTGACAGACTGACAGACTGACAGACTGACAGACTGACAGACTGACAGACTGACAGACTGACAGACTGACAGACTGACAGACTGACAGACTGACAGACTGACAGACTGACAGACTGACAGACTGACAGACTGACAGACTGACAGACAGACTGACAGACTGACAGACTGACAGACTGACAGACTGACAGACTGACAGACTGACAGACTGACAGACTGACAGACTGACAGACTGACAGACTGACAGACTGACAGACTGACAGACTGACAGACTGACAGACTGACAGACTGACAGACTGACAGACTGACAGACTGACAGACTGACAGACTGGCAGACTGACAGACTGATAGACTGATAGACTGACAGACTGACAGACTGACAGACTGACAGACTGACAGACTGACAGACTGACAGACTGACAGACTGACAGACTGACAGACTGACAGACTGACAGACTGACAGACTGACAGACTGACAGACTGACAGACTGACAGACTGACAGACTGACAGACTGACAGACTGACAGACTGACAGACTGACAGACTGACAGACTGATAGACTGACAGACTGACAGACTGACAGACTGACAGACTGACAGACTGACAGACGGCCAGACTGACAGACTGACAGACTGACAGACTGACAGACTGACAGACTGACAGACTGACAGACTGACAGACTGACAGACTGACAGACTGACAGACTGACAGACTGACAGACTGACAGACTGACAGACTGACAGACTGACAGACTGACAGACTGACAGACTGACGGACGGCGACGGGCGACAGACTGACAGACCGGGCAGACCGGACTGACAGACTGACAGACTGACAGACTGACAGACTGACAGACTGACAGACTGACAGACTGACAGACTGTCAGACTGACAGACTGACAGACTGACAGACTGACAGACTGACAGACTGACAGACTGACAGACTGACAGACTGACAGACTGACAGACTGACAGACTGACAGACTGACAGACTGACAGACTGACAGACTGACAGACTGACAGACTGACAGACTGACAGACTGACAGACTGACAGACTGACAGACTGACAGACTGACAGACTGACAGACTGACAGACTGACAGACTGACAGACTGACAGACTGACAGACTGACAGACTGACAGACTGACAGACTGACAGACTGACAGACTGACAGACTGACAGACTGACAGACTGACAGACTGACAGACTGACAGACTGACAGACTGACAGACTGACAGACTGACAGACTGACAGACTGACAGACTGACAGACTGACAGACTGACAGACTGACAGACTGACAGACGACCAGACTGACAGACTGACAGACTGACAGACTGACAGACTGACAGACTGACAGACTGACAGACTGACAGACTGACAGACTGACAGACTGACAGACTGACAGACTGACAGACTGACAGACTGACAGACTGACAGACTGACAGACTGACAGACTGACAGACTGACAGACTGACAGACTGACAGACTGACAGACTGACAGACTGACAGACTGACAGACTGACAGACTGACAGACTGACAGACTGACAGACTGACAGACTGACAGACTGACAGACTGACAGACTGACAGACTGACAGACTGACAGACTGACAGACTGACAGACTGACAGACTGGCAGACTGACAGACTGACAGACTGACAGACTGACAGACTGACAGACTGACAGACTGACAGACTGACAGACTGACAGACTGACAGACTGACAGACTGACAGACTGACAGACTGACAGACTGACGGACTGACAGACTGACAGACTGACAGACTGACAGACTGACAGACTGACAGACTGACAGACTGACAGACTGACAGACTGACAGACTGACAGACTGACAGACTGACAGACTGACAGACTGACAGACTGACAGACTGACAGACTGACAGACTGACAGACTGACAGACTGACAGACTGACAGACTGACAGACTGACAGACTGACAGACTGACAGACTGACAGACTGACAGACTGACAGACTGACAGACTGACAGACTGACAGACTGACAGACTGACAGACTGACAGACTGGACTGACAGACTGACAGACTGACAGACTGACAGACTGACAGACTGACAGACTGACAGACTGACAGACTGACAGACTGACAGACCGACAGACTGACAGACAGACTGACAGACTGACAGACTGACAGACTGACAGACTGACAGACTGACAGACTGACAGACGGACAGACTGACAGACTGACAGACTGACAGACTGACAGACTGACAGACTGACAGACTGACAGACTGACAGACTGACAGACTGACAGACTGACAGACTGACAGACTGACAGACTGACAGACTGACAGACTGACAGACTGACAGACTGACAGACTGGACAGTTTTTAATCTAATTTATTGTATCGAGTACCCAATGTACCAATGCCAGCATTGGCACAAATTGACCTCCAGAAATAACATCGACCAAACGACCCTGACAGTATCAACAGTTACAGAGCGACGTAGACTTACAGACTAACGGCAAACGTGTTGAGCGAATCCAGACGGGCGCGCTAGTAGTACATAAAAATAGCTTAAAAATGTTTATTTCATAATCATTTTATACGATAATTTTTACGTCATAATCATTTATACAAACATTTTTATTTCATAATCACTAATTTCAATTTCTAATATATAATAAATACGAATGGCCAAACTTGAAATAAATACCATATGCAAGTATATGTATTTAAAGAAAGGAAATGTAGGATGCATATAAAGGCTGTTTCTTACAGGTATAAAACTTTATGTTAGCACTAATTTTCAAGATAGGGATAATTTTTAACAGTTGCCAAGTGATTTATTCTCAGTTTGGTTTGGCAATTCATCATGAATAGCCTTATGTCTGAACAACGCTTGCAAATAGTGCAATTTTATTTCAAAAATTATGATTTATTAAAGGACACGTTTGGTGACCGCCTAATTTCACGTTTTGGACCTGTGAATTGGCCTCCAAGATCTTGTGATTTAACACCGCTAGACTACTTTCTGTGGGGCTATGTAAAAGTCATTAGTATGTTCGGATGGGCTACAAACGCTTGACCATTTGGAAGACAAAATTCGTCGTGTTATTGTCGATTTACGTCCACAACTGTAAAAATTGAAAAATTCATCGAAAATTGGACATCCAAATTGGACTACACCAGAAATTTGAAATGTAATGCCACAAGATTATCTTTCGAATAAACAAATGCATGTCAATCGAATAATCCGTCGTTGTTTTATTGAAATATATAAAGCTCTATACCTCTAAAACAAACATCATTTATTATTGTATCGAGTACCCAACGTACTAATGCCAGCATTCGCCATAAATACGATCGCTCAAACGCACCCTAGATCCTCCGTTACTTGGGCAGTGCAAGTGTCAGCAGTTTCTCATGGCTTGACAACGCACACATTTAATATATGCAAATTATCTGTTACGTGTGGGTTTCCACGCCGAAGTCAGTGACGTAACAGTTGGGAAGAGATTAGTTTCCAGATGGTTAGTTTCCACTGGTATGCCTGGAGGTTGCCAAGGGTAATCTTCCTTCTCACTGGGATGTAATTTACTTACTCCGTTGCTGCGGCCCCTTAGGCACGTCATTCAATTTAATAATCAAATATAACGGCTAAGCCGGAGTTCGTTTCTAGTGATCCTCGCTTTATTTAATATAAGGCGCAGGTTATGTTGGTTCATCCGCTGCAGTAGCGGAGGGCTTAGTATGCGGTCGTGCCCAGTGATATTAAGTGAGGGTGGAGCCGCAATCCCCGGACCTTTATCAACAGAATAGTTGAGGTTTTGGTAGACAGAGTTGTTTATAATCGCTTTTCTCTCGAAGGGGATGAGATGGGCACCTTTTATGGTTGTTGCGGGCCCGTCGTCACTGGGTGTCGTGGGTGGCCCTCTTGCAGAACGTGGCCAGATTGGTAGATGCGCAATCGGAGACTGCTAGGATCCCGTCGTCGCACTCCGCTTCTGCGTTGGCCTCCAGCTACAGCATGGTATGGTTATGCGCAACAGGGATTAGGACCTTCTTAAAATTAAACTAGCCTTAAGGATACTGTACTACAATATGAATAACAACGTGAGATTGTCAAATTTTAACTCTAGAAACATCTATGAGACTAACTATGGGGACTTCAGTAAGCTGCTCATCAAAGATAGCCTTCAGGTCATTATGATTGAATATGATAGGACTTATAATGTTGTTCTTAGCGGAAGTAATAGTGAGCATACTATTTTGGATTTCGGAAATTAACATTCTATTTATTTAATCTGACCTTAATAACTTTCAAAACTGGTCCTCTGCAAACTTATTAAATCCTAATAGCTCTAAGTGAAAGCAATGACCTTCTGTCGCCTAAGACCTAAAGCTGCCACATATACTTTGCATGGTGTAGCTCTGGAAAGAATTAATGCAGTTGAAGATCTTAGCATCCTACTCGATGCAAAACTGAAGTTTTCCGACCATATTTCCTCTATGGTTAATAAAGCTAGAGGAGTTCTTGGTTTCATTAAAAGGTGGTCAAAGGAATTTAAAGACCCCAAACCAAAACACTTTTTATCTCTTTGGTTCGTCCGATTCTGGAATATGGATCATGTATCTGGGACCCCCAGTATAGGGTTCACCAGTGCCTTATTGAATCCATCCAAAAGAATTTTTTAGTATTTGCTCTCCGCGGTCTCAACTGGTATGCAAATATACACCTTCCCTCTTATAAAAGTAGACTCTTACTAATCAATTTGCCATCCCTCGCTAATCGTAGGACGATGCTTGGAGTCGTCTTTATTCATAATCTTCTTAAGGGTGAAATTGACATCTAGGCCCATCTAGGCCGCTTGAATATCCATGTACCCCTTAGGATTACTAGAAACTATATTCCTCTATCCTTAAAGCATTGTAGTTCGAACTTTGCCCAACATTTACCATTTCGGGTTGGGACCTTGAGGTCTGTGCTCAAGAAATCAAGACTCCTGACCATCCAGTGGTGTATCTTAAGCTCATCCAGATTATTCTGGGTATGGTTGATGTAGACTTCCAGCAGTTTCCTCATGTGCGACAGTGAGAATAGTTCGAGCATTCTGACCGTGGTGTCAATTTTGCTGGAAAACTCGGCTTTGATTGCCAGCCTAATCTTATTGCTGTTGGTGTGAATGAGCTTCTCTAAACTAAACTCTGGGACCAAATGTAACAATCTATTATATTATATTCCACAGTAGACCGAAATATTAGTTCCACAGCATCTTCGGCAGAATATGGTTTTAATCTTTGGGCAGAAATTTATCAATTCAGGTATAAGAGCTCATACGTCTATTATTGCTCTAGAAGCTAAGGGCGAATTTGGACAATTAATCAATACAAGTTAAGAAGAGTTTTTGTCAGTTGAAAAAGTTTTTTTGTCAGTAAATGTGGCAAGTTTTACTGCAAAAGATAATGAAGTCTCGCCGAAAGGACTGATTTGCTTTTTCCAAAATAATTTGGTTTCTGAAACAGTTTACCGGTAGTTTCAATAAAATACAAGAGTAAAAGCTCACTATGCACTGTGACGGTGCAAACTTCGTCCTCTAGGTTATTAAAGGAAGTTGAGTTGAAGTTCAAGACTGATCCATATATTCTTCAGCGGTGGCCGAGAAGCCGCCGCTGCCCAAGTGTACATTAATTCTTATATACAATACATAGGAACTTATACATAACAAAACAAAGTGAAAAAAACAAATGTTTCTTCACTAATCCAGTCCAAGTGTTATGCTTGTGTCGTATTTCCCGCATCGTAGTGGTCGGGGCATCCTGTTGCAATATCAGCAAATGTTAAGGGGGCAACGACTCAAGTGGTTGTTGCCCTAATTCGGACAATGTTTAGACTGCAACATAGTTGTTTACAAATGTATGGTTTCCAAGTGGCCGCCCAGTCAGCGTACCAATTCCAGGGTATCTCTAGGAGGTTTAGCTGGACGTTCGTTGTCTACCGACTGGTCGGTAACTGCCGCTTCGGGCGAACCCGAGGGCTGTGCCCAAGAAATCAAGAATCCGGGCCATACTGTGGTGTATCTTAAGCTCATACAGAATATTCTTGGCATGGTTAATGTCGACTGTACTGGTACCGTACAGGTAGTTCTGCAGCTTGCCTATTGTCCAGACGATCGCCAAACATTCTCATTCGTTAGTGGCGTAGTTTAATTCGCAGTCTTTAAAAGTAAGCGATATCATGAAAACGGTTTTTTGTTCTGTGACAATACCGCGCCTATTTCATTAGCTGAGGCGTCGGAGGTCAGGTCAAATAGTATCTTAAAATTAGTATGACGTCTTCCGATGGCGAGATATTCCGCAGGTGATGCGCTGGGATTCATTGAATCTAATATCCACCTTTTTAGACATATTTTACGATGGGTTTTTTACTTTTAGCTACCAGTAGCGCTTAGCTACTTACATATTTATAAACTTACATATACGAATACTTATAATAATAATTAATATTATTTCTCTTGTTGGACACCAATTATCAATTACGTGTGCTGATAATGTCGGAGGAGCATTTGAATATAACGTAAAGTTAGTTGGAACAATGTAACTGTACGGCAACTTTGTAAACTAGAACTAAATTGACCGCCAGAAATTCCATTTCCTAAACGCACCCTGGATCCCCATTCGTGGGCAGTGCAAGTATCAGCAGTTTCAGGGCGACGTCCGTCCTTTTCATTGAAAGAAAATCGTGTCGTTAAAAATGTTTATTTCACATTCAGATTCTACGTTAATTTGTAGTTCATAATTTATACAAACATCTTTATTTCGTTATCACTAATTTCAATTTGTAATATAAATACGTATGGCCTTAAAATAAACACCCTACATAAGTATATATATTTATATATATATATATATATATCAAAATAAACAAAAATTTTTCTGATTCTAGTGACAAAAAATAAATAAACAAAAAAATATAGTTTTATATTTTCACAAAATTTTATATTTATACCCGTTACTCATAGAGAAAAGGGTATATTAGATGCATTGAAAAGTACGTAACAGGTCGAAGGAAGCGTTTCTAACCCTATAAAGTACTGTGGCGTCCATTATATTATAGTGTATGTTTTGGTTTGACCTTGTATAACATATTATTGCCAATATCTATCGATTTGCCAAAGATTTCTCAAATCGGAACATCATTTCGCTATTTATAAAGATATATAGGTATTAAGGCCTCACATGGGCAGTGACGTTTCTATCAGTTACTCAACATGCTTTCTCCGACAATAGGTAGCGCTTTGGGTATTTCCACTAGCAAAATGAATATTCTAAAAATTGTCTAAAACAGTAACGGGTATCTTATAGTCACGGCACTCGACTATAGCGTTTCTTCTTGTTTTATATATATATTCATTAGAAAATTATATCACTCTAATACTTTAATATATATAATCAACGTCACTTTGTTACATTATTTTTTTTAAAGGAGCGAGATGTAGGATTCATATAAAAGATGTTTTTTAGAGGTATAGAACTTAATGTTTGCACTACTGTTCAAGATTGCGACCGATTTAACAGCTCTCGAGTGATTTACCCTCAGTTTGGTTTGGCAATTCATCATGAATACACGTTACTCAACATGCTTTCTCCGTCAATAGATAGCGCTTTGGGGATTTCCACTAGCAAAATGAGCAGTCAGCTAGCTAATACCAAAATTATGGTTTGCAATTGGTTCATCACTGTATGCTGACAAGACGAGATTAGCGGTCTCGAGTCGACGAACGCTCGGCTCGCCCCCACACATTCGTTCTTTATCGCTGTAGAAACGCAGTCGCAGCGCTGCTAAAATAAATCTTTGAAAATAACTCTCTTAGTGTTCTCTTTTTCGCCGTTCACGGCACCGCATTTTTTTGTGCAGTTTTGAGTGGCAAAATATTTAGAAACAGGTGGAATAAATTAATGCCTTCCTCAAAACATTGGTGACGTCATAGTGAACGCGTGTGAAAGTTAAGAAATTATTAAATATCGTTTTAATAATTCCAAGCGCCTCTTACACAATTCGGTGTAAACGTCAACAAACTCAATTCGCATCGTTTGTACGGTATTCGCTTATACCTGCAATCCAAAGCTGCAGTCAGCATCGGCTGCTGTACGTTTCAAAAACCTTATACACAACATTAGACACCATTAAGTGCACTCTTGAGTGATGAACAGTTGGCCAAGTTCGATGAAAGTGAATTGCAGATGCGGTTAGAGTTAGTCGAGAGGATGAATTCCGACTTCGACTGCTCTCAACTTAACCTCGAACGGCTAGTGATCGCGGAGATGGAATCCGACGCGCGCATTTGATTTTCCACTGTCTACTGTGACACAAAAGGGAGAATTTGCAGCTACTTAAACAGCGAAAGGAGAAAGTCTATGGCAAATTCAACCGAATTGCATGGCATTATTTAATCATCTTTAAGCGCAATTCTAGGCCTACAAGACCGGAACTTCATCTTCCGCGATTTGGAGGATCATAAATTGATTGGCCGGACTTCTACGCTAAATTCAACACGGTGGTGGGAACAAACGAGGGCTTGTCAAATATAGAAAAAGTCCAGCATCTTCGTTCCTGCTTGGATGGCGCAGCGTTGGACACTATTGATTTTACGTTTTGAAAATAAATTGTTACATTTCCAAGCTCACGTTCGGTCATTATTCAAGCTACCAGGTGTGGAGAAGGAATCAGCAAGTAGTTTGAGGCAATTGAGCGACAAGGCAAATTCACACTTGCGCGCCCTTAGTACTATGGCAACTACGCAGAAAATTCTTGACGGTGTTTTGATCCATCTCATCTCTTCAAAGCTGGACCATCGGAACCAGGAGAGGTGGGAGGAAGGGTTGCCTGCAAAGGAGCTGCCGAATTGGGACAAATTTTGCAACCCTTCCTCAGCATGGTCCTGAAATGCCGCCGAGTACCTCATCTTTAGTTTCTGTAGTCTTGCCCAAACCACCACCTGTAGATTCGTCGACAAATAATGCCGATTAAGTGTTGCTTGCCACCGCAATAATTTATGTCAAAAACCGCTTTGGCGAATTCGTGCCTTGTCAAGCCCCCCAAATCAACTTCGTCACCTCTCGTTTCGCAAATCAACTGCAACTCCAAATCCATCGGTCAAGCATCTCTATATCAGGGATCGGCGAGTCCTCGCTCGCATCAGATGAGTCGGTCAACATTTTCGCACAATGCGCTGATGCAAAGTACAGCACGTCCCTTGTAGCTGCTGTTACCCGGTCAATCACCGATTATCACTCACAGTTCGACCTTAGCCCATCTGAGTGGAAGATACCAGAAAATCTCGAGCTCGCGCATTGACATACTTATTGGAACAAGCTTATTCTTCGAGTTGCTTTGCATTGGACAAATTCGATTCGGAAACCATTTACCCACCCTGCAGAAAACCAGACTTGGCTGGATCGTCTCAGGGTGTCTAAAGGTAGGAGCCTCTAGGTGCTCAACTTCAGTTTCCTCGATTCAAGAACCCAGACGACATCGATGTTCTGACTCCTATACACTTTCTCATTGGGTCTACATTCACATCAATGGATGAACCGGATGTCACCCATCTCAACCTCGATCGCGGAGCACCGACTACCTATCCTTGCTTCAAGAGCGGAGCAAATGGCGCTCTCCCGAGCAAAACGTACAGCCAGACAGCATGGTCCTAATCATGGATGACAATTTACCTCCCTTGCGGTGGCGCCTCGGCAGGGTGGAGATCACGGCGTCGATCGAGTTGCGGTGATCCGCACTAGCTCTGGATTGTACGAGCAGGAAACAAGGAAATTAGCTGTCCTGCCACTCGATACCACTTGGCTTGGAAGTATGGCTCTTCCAACGGAGGGAGTATATCGGGAGCAGTCAGCTAGCTAATACCAAAATTATGGTTTGCAATTGATTCAGCATCACTGTATGCTGAATTATCTCATTTATCTTAAGACAAGCCGAGATTAGCGCTCGGGAGTCGACGAACGCTCGACTGTTTCTTAGAGGAGAAGATGGCGACGGATTTGACAGCTCTCCAGTGATTTACTCTCAGTTTGGTTTGGCAATTCATAATTATTAGGCTCATGCCTAAACAAAAATTATGATTTATTGAAGGACACGTTTGGTGACCGCCTAATTTAGCGTTTTGGACCTGTGAATTGGCCTCCAAGATCTTGTGATTTAACACCGCTAGACTACTTTCTGTGGGGCTATGTAAAAGTCAGTAGTCTGTTCGAATGGGAAGATTGGAAGACAACATTCGTCGTGTTATTGTCGATATACGTCCACAAATGTAAAAATTGAAAAATTCATCGAAAATTGGACATCCAAATTGGACTACACCAGAAATTTGATATGTAATGCTACAAGATTATCTTTCGAATAAACAAATGCATGCCAATCGAATATTCCATCGTTGTTTTATTGAAATATATAAAGTTCTATACCTCTAAAAAGTTCGTTTCTAGCGATCCTCGGTTTATTGAATATAAGGCGCAGGTTATGTTCGTTCATCCGCTGCAGTAGCGGAAGGCTTAGTATGTGATCGCGCTCAGTGAAGCCGCAATCCGCAGATCCTTATCAACAGAATAGTTGAGGCTAAGGTAGACAGAGTCGTTTATAATCGCTTTCCTCTCGAAGGGGATGACATGGGCACTCTTTATGGTTGTTGCGGGACCGTCGTCAATGGTAAATCCCGTTCATTCTTCGTTGACGATCATTACCCCATCATCCAAAGTTATAAGGGATTCCAGATTGATCGCACTCGCCCTGTGACAGGCAGCCGCCCCGTCTACGTGCAATTGAAGGGCGCACGTGTCGAGGGTATCCTTCTTGCAGAACTTGGGTAGATGCGAGATCGGAGACTGCTAGGATCCCGTCCTCGCATTCCGCTACTGTTTTGTCCTACTGTGTTGTTATGCGTAACAGGGACGATTGGGACCTTCTTAAAATTAAACTAACTTTAAGGATACTGATGAATACCAACGTGAGATTAAAAAATTTTAACTGTAGAAACATCAATGAGACTAACTATGGGGACTTCAGTAATCCGCTCATCAAACATAGCCTTCAGGTCATTATGATTGGATATGATAGGGCTTATAATGTTGTTCTTAGCGGAAGTTATAGTGAGCATACAATTTTGGATTTCGGAAATTAGCATTATATTTGTGGCCAGGAGTGTTTCGAACAAATGACCTGATTCAACAAGCCCGCGCCTTTTCTCCTTGAGGATCATATTGGTTGTGTCTGTGAGTAAGTTAATGTGTTGTTGTGTTTCTGTGTTAATAACAACATGTCTATTTTTAGCCTTAATAAGCGATGCCTGATTGGTATTATTTCTATTAAGATCAGCCGCGTCGGTCGTATCCGCCACGACCTTGAGGAAATCAAGATTCCTAGCCATCCTGTAATGTATCATTAGCTCATCCAGAATATCCAGGCTGGTTAATGTCGACTTCCAGTCGTTTCCGCATGTGGGACAGTGGGAACAGTTCGAGCATTCCGATAGTGGAGTCAATTATGCCGGAAAGCTCGGACAATTTTTTCGAGTGCCTAATCAGATCATACTGTTCCCAGAACGCACCCTGGATCCCCATTCGTGGGCAGTGCAAGTATCAGCAGTTTCAGGGCGACGTCCGTCCTTTTCATTGAAAGAAAATCGTGTCGAGCGAATCCAGGAACGCGCTCTTGCAATACATAAAAATAACTTAAAAATGTTTATTTCACATTCAGATTCTACGTTAATTTGTAATTCATAATTTATACAAACATCTTTATTTCGTTATCACTAATTTCAATTTGTAATATAAATACGTATGGCCTTAAAATAAACACCCTACATAAGTATATATATTTATATATATATATATATATATCAAACTAAACAAAAATTTTTCTGATTCTAGTGACAAAAAATAAATTAACAAAAAAATATAGTTTTATATTTTCACAAAATTTTATATTTATACCCGTTACTCATAAAGAAAAGGGTATATTAGATGCATTGAAAAGTACGTAACAGTTCGAAGGAAGCGTTTCTAACCCTATAAAGTACTGTGGCGTCCATTATATTATAGTGTATGTTTTGGTTTGACCTTGTATAATATATTATTGCCAATATTTATCGATTTGCCAAAGATTTTTCAAATCGGAACATCATTTCGCTATTTATAAAGATATATAGGTATTAAGGCCTCACATGGGCAGTGACGTTTCTATCAGTTACTCAACATGCTTTCTCCGACAATAGGTAGCGCTTTGGGTATTTCCACTAGCAAAATGAATATTCTAAAAATTGTCTAAAACAGTAACGGGTATCTTATAGTCACGGCACTCGACTATAGCGTTTCTTCTTGTTATATATATATATTCATTAGAAAATTATATCACTCTTATACTTTAATATATATAATCAACGTCACTTTGTTACATTATTTTTTTTAAAGGAGCGAGATGTAGGATTCATATAAATGCTGTTTTTTAGAGGTATAGAACTTAATGTTTGCACTACTGTTCAAGATTGCGACCGATTTAACAGCTCTCGAGTGATTTACCCTCAGTTTGGTTTGGCAATTTATCATAAATACACATTACTCAACATGCTTTCTCCGTCAATAGATAGCGCTTTGGGGATTTCCACTAGCAAAATGAGCAGTCAGCTAGCTAATACCAAAATTATGGTTTGCAATTGGTTCATCACTGTATGCTGACAAGACGAGATTAGCGGTCTCGAGTCGACGAACGCTCGGCTCGCCCCCACACATTCGTTCTTTATCGCTGTAGAAACGCAGTCGCAGCGCTGCTAAAATAAACCTTTGAAAATAACTCTCTTAGTGTTCTCTTTTTCGCCGTTCACGGCACCGCATTTTTTTGTGCAGTTTTGAGTGGCAAAATATTTAGAAACAGGTGGAATAAATTAATGCCTTCCTCAAAACATTGGTGACGTCATAGTGAACGCGTGTGAAAGTTAAGAAATTATTAAATATCGTTTTAATAATTCCAAGCGCCTCTTACACAATTCGGTGTAAATGTCAACAAACTCAATTCGCATCGTTTGTACGGTATTCGCTTATACCTGCAATCCAAAGCTGCAGTCAGCATCGGCTGCTGTACGTTTCAAAAACCTTATACACAACATTAGACACCATTAAGTGCACTCTTGAGTGATGAACAGTTGGCCAAGTTCGATGAAAGTGAATTGCAGATGCGGTTAGAGTTAGTCGAGAGGATGAATTCCGACTTCGACTGCTCTCAACTTAACCTTGAACGGCTAGTGATCGCGGAGATGGAATCCGACGCGCGCATTTGATTTTCCACTGTCTACTGTGACACAAAAGGGAGAATTTGCAGCTACTTAAACAGCGATAGGAGAAAGTCTATGTCAAATTCAACCGAATTGCATGGCATTATTTAATCATCTTTAAGCGCAATTCTAGGCCTACAAGACCGGAACTTCATCTTCCGCGATTTGGAGGATCATAAATTGATTGGCCGGACTTCTACGCTAAATTCAACACGGTGGTGGGAACAAACGAGGGCTTGTCAAATATAGAAAAAGTCCAGCAACTACGCAGAAAATTCTTGACGGTGTTTTGATCCATCTCATCTCTTCAAAGCTGGACCATCGGAACCAGGAGAGGTGGGAGGAAGGGTTGCCTGCAAAGGAGCTGCCGAATTGGGACAAATTTTGCAACCCTTCCTCAGCATGGTCCTGAAATGCCGCCGAGTACCACATCTTTAGTTTCTGTAGTCTTGCCCAAACCACCACCTGTAGATTCGTCGACAAATAATGCCGATTAAGTGTTGCTTGCCACCGCAATAATTTATGTCAAAAACCGCTTTGGCGAATTCGTGCCTTGCCAAGCCCCCAAATCAACTTCGTCACCTCTCGTTTCGCAAATCAACTGCAACTCCAAATCCATCGGTCAAGCATCTCTATATCAGGGATCGGCGAGTCCTCGCTCGCATCAGATGAGTCGGTCAACATTTTCGCACAATGCGCTGATGCCGAGTACAGCACGTCCCTTGTAGCTGCTGTTACCCGGTCAATCACCGATTATCACTCACAGTTCGGCCTTAGCCCATCTGAGTGGAAGATACCAGAAAATCTCGAGCTCGCGCATTGACATACTTATTGGAACAAGCTTATTCTTCGAGTTGCTTTGCATTGGAAAAATTCGATTCGGAAACCATTTACCCACCCTGCAGAAAACCAGACTTGGCTGGATCGTCTCAGGGTGTCTAAAGGTAGGACCCTCTAGGTGCTCAACTTCAGTTTCCTCGATTCAAGAACCCAGACGACATCGATGTTCTGACTCCTATACACTTTCTCATTGGGTCTACATTCACATCAATGGATGAACCGGATGTCACCCATCTCAACCTCGATCGCGGAGCACCGACTACCTATCCTTGCTTCAAGAGCGGAGCAAATGGCGCTCTCCCGAGCAAAACGTACAGCCAGACAGCATGGTCCTAATCATGGATGACAATTTACCTCCCTTGCGGTGGCGCCTCGGCAGGGTGGAGATCACGGCGTCGATCGAGTTGCGGTGATCCGCACTAGCTCTGGATTGTACGAGCAGGCAACAAGGAAATTAGCTGTCCTGCCACTCGATACCACTTGGCTTGGAAGTATAGCTCTTCCAACGGAGGGAGTATATCGGGAGCAGTCAGCTAGCTAATACCAAAATTATGGTTTGCAATTGATTCAGCATCACTGTATGCTGAATTATCTCATTTATCTTAAGACAAGCCGAGATTAGCGCTCGGGAGTCGACGAACGCTCGGCTGTTTCTTAGAGGAGAAGATGGCGACGGATTTGACAGCTCTCCAGTGATTTACTCTCAGTTTGGTTTGGCAATTCATAATTATTAGGCTCATGCCTAAACAAAAATTATGATTTATTGAAGGACACGTTTGGTGACCGCCTAATTTAGCGTTTTGGACCTGTGAATTGGCCTCCAAGATCTTGTGATTTAACACCGCTAGACTACTTTCTGTGGGGCTATGTAAAAGTCATTAGTCTGTTCGAATGGGAAGATTGGAAGACAACATTCGTCGTGTTATTGTCGATATACGTCATCAAATGTAAAAATTGAAAAATTCATCGAAAATTGGACATCCAAATTGGACTACACCAGAAATTTGATATGTAATGCTACAAGATTATCTTTCGAATAAATAAATGCATGCCAATCGAATATTCCATCGTTGTTTTATTGAAATATATAAAGTTCTATACCTCTAAAAAGTTCGTTTCTAGCGATCCTCGGTTTATTGAATATAAGGCGCAGGTTATGTTCGTTCATCCGCTGCAGTAGCGGAAGGCTTAGTATGTGATCGCGCTCAGTGAAGCCGCAATCCGCAGATCCTTATCAACAGAATAGTTGAGGCTAAGGTAGACAGAGTCGTTTATAATCGCTTTCCTCTCGAAGGGGATGACATGGGCACTCTTTATGGTTGTTGCGGGACCGTCGTCAATGGTAAATCCCGTTCATTCTTCGTTGACGATCATTACCCCATCATCCAAAGTTATAAGGGATTCCAGATTGATCGCACTCGCCCTGGGACAGGCAGCCGCCCCGTCTACGTGCAATTGAAGGGCGCACGTGTCGAGGGTATCCTTCTTGCAGAACTTGGGTAGATGCGAGATCGGAGACTGCTAGGATCCCGTCCTCGCATTCCGCTACTGTGTTGTCCTACTGTGTTGTTATGCGTAACAGGGACGATTGGGATCTTCTTAAAATTAAACTAACTTTAAGGATACTGATGAATACCAACGTGAGATTAAAAAATTTTAACTGTAGAAACATCAATGAGACTAACTATGGGGACTTCAGTAATCCGCTCATCAAACATAGCCTTCAGGTCATTATGATTGGATATGATAGGGCTTATAATGTTGTTCTTAGCGGAAGTTATAGTGAGCATACAATTTTGGATTTCGGAAATTAGCATTATATTTGTGGCCAGGAGTGTTTCGAACAAATGACCTGATTCAACAAGCCCGCGCCTTTTCTCCTTGAGGATCATATTGGTTGTGTCTGTGAGTAAGTTAATGTGTTGTTGTGTTTCTGTGTTAATAACAACATGTCTATTTTTAGCCTTAATAAGCGATGCCTGATTGGTATTATTTCTATTAAGATCAGCCGCGTCGGTCGTATCCGCCACGACCTTGAGGAAATCAAGATTCCTAGCGATCATGTAATGTATCATTAGCTCATCCAGAATATCCAGGCTGGTTGATGTCGACTTCCAGTCGTTTCCGCATGTGGGACAGTGGGAACAGTTCGAGCATTCCGATAGTGGAGTCAATTATGCCGGAAAGCTCGGACAATTTTTTCGAGTGCCTAATCAGATCATACTGTTCCCAGAATGTTCAGCAGAATGATGGATATTACGGCCAGTCTGTGGAAATTGTAGCAAGTATTGGGTGTTTAGTATAAGGGCAAGTACGGAAGATAAAGTGGCTATCTTATGTTGTCCTTATGGACCACCCTCCCCCTAATGAGAACAGATGTTCCCAGATCGGCTTTCTCAAGCTCTTCTGAATAAAGCGGAGTTAATTTTTTTCGTAGTCTCCTATTTTTACGTAGGTGTACTTTTCCCCCTACTTCGAAGACTCTATTCTGTCTTGAAGGGTTAATTCTGTCAGGTTTGGAATGTTGCGCTTAGTCAATTGTAACTTTAATTGCCAGCTTAATCTCATCGCTGTTCGCGTGAATGACCTCCACTGGACTAAACCCTGTGACCGAATGTAGCAATAATCTATTGTATACCACAGTAGACCGCAATATTAGTTCTGCAGGATCTTCTACTTTTTTCTAACTTCTGATGCACCTGGTGCATTGGAGTAACTGTGTTTCGAAGTTTAAAAAAGCTTCGTTGTCGCAGAATAGTGCTAAATTATCAATTATGTGTGCAGTCCCACGCCGCGGTCAGTGACGTTACTGGGATGGCAAAGCAATTCTTCCTTCTCAGTGGTAACTTATTTTGGGAGTTACTAACTCCGTTGCTACGGCCCTTAAGCCACGATAACCAATTTCAACAATTCAAATATAACGGCTAATCCGGAGTTCAGTTTTAACGATCCTCCTTGCAAATAGTGCATTGTTATTTCGAAAATAATGATTTATTGTAAGACACGTTTCTTGACCGCCTAATTTCATGTTTTGGACTTGTGATTTGGCCTCCAAACTCTTGCGATTTAACACCGCTAGACTACTTTCAGGTTGGCTATGTAAAGTCATTGGTCTATTGGCCTAAGCCACAAACGCTTGACCATTTGGAAGACAACATTCGTCTTGTTACGGCCATAAATGGAAAAATTAGAAAAAGTCATCGCCAATAAGACGTCCAGTTGAATCCAAGACAGCCGTGGCAGTCGAATGCCAGAAATCATATTTGAAATTTATTGCAACAAGATTATCTTTCGAGTAAAAACAAGAAGAAACGCTATAGTCGAGTGCCGCGACTATAAGATACCCGTTACTGTTTTTACACAATTTTAAAATATTAATTTTGCTAGGCAAGGCGCCACCTATTGAGAGAGAAAGCATGTTGAGTAACTGATAGTAACGTCACTGCCCATGTGAGGCCTTATAACCTAAATTTCTTCATAAATAGCGAAATAATCTTCCGATTTAAGAAACCCTTTGGCAAATCGATAGATATTGACAGAAATAAGTTCTACAAGGTCAAACTAAAGCATTCATAATGATAATATAGACGCCGTAGTTTTTCGCGGTTTGTGGGCATTAGAGTGGGGATGAAAACTCATGACAAGTTGCAGTGGCAACGTGTTTTTAAGCCTTACTTTCTAGCTCTCATATGACCCTTTTTTTGCATTTTTGGTTCTCCAAGTTTTGTGGACGTAAGGGTGGGCGTGGCTACATCGGAAAAAATTAATTTGCATTTGGGGGATCATAAAAACCTACATGCTTAATCCGAACTTTATATCTCTTTGTATCTCTTATAGTTCCTGAGATCTCAGCGTTCATACGGACAGACGGACATGGCTCAATCGTCTTCGCTGTTCATCCTGATCAAGAATATATATACTTTATATGGTCGGAAACGCTTCCTTCTACCTGTTACATACTTTTCAACGAATCTAATATACCCATTTTACTCTACGAGTAACGGGTATTAAAAATGCATGCCAATTAAATAATCCTTTTTTTTAATGAAATATATAAGATTCTATACCTTTAAAAGAAAGAAGTATTGACCCATCATGCACGTTTTTAAGATTTTCAGCTTAATAGGGCGAGTGCAACAGGCAGCCGCCTGATTTGAATTAATTCTATTAAGGTCAGCCGAATTATAGTATCCACTTCTGGGGGAGTCTAAGCGGGTCCAGAATCCTTTAATATAAATTTAGGATTAGTTTCGAGTTGTGACTTGATTTTGTAAAGAAAATAATAAATTCAATACGATGGGAGAAATTGATATTTCGGATAATCGGGATTGTGGCTTCTATTATTTCCTCAAATTGTGAAAATACTTTGTCATAGGGAATTCTGTTGATATAAACCTCACAATTATCAAATGGAAATTCGGGTTGGTCAATTGGATACAATGATAGTGTTGACTATGTTTAATATTAAAATGTGTGCCGGTTCCATTTCAGTAATTGTTTCTTGTTTGCCTACATCTTTGACTTTAAAATTTGCGTAATTAAAATAAATATACTATCGAGACATTCGGTACCAAAGTTGTTCGTAGTCAACTGGTAATTGCTCTATGGAAAGGAGTTGCGTCTGCCCGGAGCACTGTTCGACAAGGTCGCCGAAGGCTCCGGCCTTTTAATAGAGTCAGTCTCCAGCAGATGGGGAGGGCTAAAGGAGACCAGGTCGGAAGCACAGAGTAACATGGAGGACGCAGCGGAAATCCAGAAACGGCACTACGATTTGCAGAAGAGGGCATGGAAGCCCAGCATAGGGCAATTGATGTGGTGCAGAACACACTTCCTGTCGAACGCAGAAGACAAGTTTAACGCGAAGCTGGCGCTGAAATACGACGGGCCATGGGAGGTGCGGAGAAAGGAAAGACACCCAACCCCTCAAGACGGTCAAGCGGCGATGACCATGAGAACTCTCTGGACCGGGACGTGCTGCAAACCACGGGCCCATCCCTGGGATGGGCAACGACAACAAAGGACTTGGGGTGGACAGTGCCGACAGGGGAAGTCCTCCTGCCCGCCACCGTGAAGCATATCCGGGAAAGTTGGAAGAGGAAGCAGTTCGGCAAGCAGCAGAGCCTGTTGGTGCCGGAAAGCGAACCCACGTGGAATGTGCTCTTTGGCAGAGGCAGGAGGGTCACTGTGCGCCGAGCAGTCCGAAAGCGGCGGGAGGAGGCGAGCCTAGCTACCACCACAAGCTCAACGCGCGGAACGGACATGCGGGGCGTCGTTTGGAGCGTACCGAGAGACGTCGTTCTGCTAGCGGCCACCCGTGAGTATATCAAGGAGTGGTGGGCCGGCATGCGGTTCGGGCAACACAGGAGCATTCTGGTGCCCAATGGTGAGAAGACGCTGCAGGTCCTCTTCGCGGAGGTCACCGGACTACGATCATTCCACGCACGCCGCCCCAAAGAGAGGGGTCGGTATGACACCCAAGCGGCGCATATAAATAAGTAATTAGGAAACAAGTAGTAATATTAGAGGTCAGGAATAGCGTTAAGGGAAATTTATGAAGTCCATAGTTATATGTTGTTTTTGTAGTTATAAGGATATACCTGAAGTGTCCAGTTTATGTTTTAGAATAAAAACATAGTTTTGAATTTGAATGCGCGGGCGAGCCTTGGTGACAACAGACGGTCACACTGCCGAGGGAGCGCTGCCATCGGCCGTTCGCCGATGCTCGCCAGTACCAGATCCACTGGATCCCTGCAGGCACTCTCGCAACAGACCCACAAGGGCTTTGCCATCTCTCTCGCGGCGGACCAAACGGGCCACGCGTTCTCTCACGCACCAGACCCACAGGGCCTTTGCCATCTCTCTCGCGGCGGACCCAACGGGCCACGTTTTCTCTCGCAACAGACCCATAGGGGCTTTTCCATATCTCACGCGGCGGACATAACGGGCCTCGCGTGTTTTCTCAATTCAATTCTCTCTCATGCCGTACCCCAGGGTCCGCTTCTCTCTACACATACGCACTCGCGTGACTGGCCGGCACACGCTCCATCGTTCCTATTCTTCTTTTCCCCTTCTTAGCTAGCGGATCACTGAGACGACCGGCCGCCTTCCCCCAAGCGGACCCCCCTCCCCCCACGGCACATTCCAGAGCGTGGAGAGCCCAGCCACCCACGTCGGAAGCTATCCCTCCTAGGCCTGAGAACCGTCCACGGCGGAGACCCGCCACTTCCTGTTAGTCAACTTTGTAACTTTTGATATGCAATAAACGACTCAAACCTGTGATATACTAGAACAACACGCGTCATACTCTAGGCTTAGGGTGGAATCTTCTTTTCAGCAACCACACCTGACATCCAAAACGAACGAACTGCTGGTATCCGGTGAAATGTCCCAGCCACCCCAAAGCAGGACCATTAAATTTGTTTGCATTTTCTGTTAGTTCTTTCAGATTTTCTGTGCACCTCTTTAAATTTCTATCGATTCTACGTCCGTCATCGTCGAACAAATTTCCCGATACTATTTTAACAAATTTCTTAGTCCATTTTTAGCCCCCGCCATTATCTCTTCCTAGATAACCACATCTATACCCTACCTTTTAGTTTTAGAAGTTTCGTTGATAAGCTTTCAATTTCGTCATTTGCATCCGTGTTTTCCTTTAGTTGGTAAATTGCACTCTCAACATTAATAACGCCATCAATAAAATCTTGTAGGTTAATTCTATGTATAAGATATTGAGCTTGTATAATTTTTGCTCTTCCTAAATTTATTCTTAGTAGGGGGGTGTCGCTCTCTAACTGTTGGATCTTTAAGTCCTGAGCTGCGATGTACGCGAATCTGTAAAATCAAGTGGAGTTAATCTGTTTAATTTCCTTTTTTTTTTGCTTTGTGTAATTTCTGTTTTCTAGTTTATAGTTATGGGATATTGTTATCCTTTAGTACTCTGTGTTCTGAAACAAGCGGGGTAAGTTTCTTCTGTTTTCTTTTCTGAATATTATATCATCCGAATTAATTGAGACTGGTTGAGTTCTATTTTAGTTTTAGTTTATTAATTCTGAGATTCATTTTTTCTTTTAGTAGTGTCGTGTAGTCGTGTTCAGTATTATAGTCAATTTCTTATTGAAGATGTGAGTTCTACCTGAGAATAATTCGAATTGTGTGTATTTGGTTGCAGAATGAATGCTGTTGTTGTATGTGGTTATAATAAAATTTTTTCATGATCTTGTTCTAGTTTATTAGCTGTCCTGGTTTTGAAAATAATTCTATAAATTTCAGTTAGAGGTGATTGTAATCTTTTTACGGATTATTTACTTCTGGATTGTTGGAATGACGTTACATGAGTAACAATTTTCTATTGTTTGCAGAATTCGATAAAAATCTTCCCTGATCGTATATTAGTTTTGCTGGAGTGCCTATGAAACAAAAATAGTGCCTCAAGGATTTGACCACGTTTATACAATTCCTTGCTGGAATTGTATAGGCACTAGCAAATTTAGAAAATTTATCGATCAAAGTAAGAATTGTTTGGCCATTAATTGTGTAAATATACAAGTGTACTATCTGTAACGGTACTTCTGGAATTTCAGTCTTTTGATATATCGATTTTGGAGGTATTCTGTCGTCTTAAGCTTTTGGCAAGTATCACATGCATTAATTATCTTCATTACCTTTTGTTTCATATAGAAAAAATAAACTGTTCTCTTTAAATGATTTAAAGTTTCCTTAATCTCCCTATGGTTGTTCTTTTGGTGATAGTCTCTAACTATCGACTCATATTCCTCAGTAGTCGTTATATCAGTTACAAGGTAGTTACATCTGATCATTCTGAATTCTTAAAAATATTTAAGGTTGGCTTCCTCTATTAACTTAAAAATTGATTGGGAAGCGAGAATATTCGTGTAACATTTGAATAATACCGTTAAAATCAAAATTAATTTTGGATATAATGTGTCTAAATTTGTTCTTGAATAAAATGCGGTTTCTTACTTTCTCTTCGTCCCCTAACTCGAAAATGTATTGTGTTTTAAATTCGTTAAACGGCCTGCCAGATATAATTATTGGAGCTGGATTTGGTACTTCTTTTGGTAGGGAATTTGCTATGGAATTTTTTGCATCGTTACGCGAAAGACACATCGGTCACTACAATCTGGAATCCTTACTTGTATACTACTTCATAATCGTATTCAAATAATTGTAGTTAGAAATTTATCAGTAACTATTTGAAATTTCGGACCAAATAGGGAAGGTCGAAAATACTTAGTTGCCCAAATAATGGGTAACATCTCTTTCTCGACGGTCGAGAAACCTGTTTCCTTATAGTTAAGCGTACTGCTAGCAAATTAAACTGGTCTGTCGGAACCCAAAGTTTCTTGCGACAGAACCGCTCCTATTGTCACGTTACTGGCATCAGAGGGTAAAATGAAAGGTTTTTTGAAATCCGGATACTTTAACAAGGGGTCATTACAGAGTAGGGTTTTGCAAATATCAAAGGTTTCCTTGTATTCTTCTGTTAGTAATACCGGGGCCCTTTCAACTGTTGTGTCATGGGTTTAGTTATCTTAGCAAAATCTCATATGACTTTTCTATAATATCTCAAGAAGCCCAGGAAAGATTTTATTTCTTTCTTTGTGGTCGGGATTGGGAAAGCCTTTATTGCTGAAATTTTCTTTGGGTTTGGTTTAATGCCCTCTATTTCTTTGCGTAAGAACTCAGACTTGTCCGGCTGAATCTTTAAATTTGGCCTAGGTTAATCTACTAAATACGGAATCTAAATCGGTAATGTGCTCCTGTAGAGAAGGTGAGAAAATTATAATGTCGTCGAAATATACTAAACAACAATCTCCATTACGATCTGCCAAAACTATTATTTATAACCCTTTGAAAAGTTGCTGGGTCGTTAGTGAGATCGAAAGGCATACGGAGAAATTCATTCTGTTCTGCTTGTGCCGTGGAAGCTGTATCATACGTGTTGCTAGGTTCAATTTCAGTTTGATGATAGCCTATGTCTATGGCTGAGAAATATTTTGCTGTGCCGATTTTCTCAAGTACTTCGTTAATGTTTGGCATGGGATATCGGCCCTTGACTGTCCTTTCATTGAGCTTCCTAAAGTCCACAAGCATTCTCCATTTTTTTACTTTGGATGCATCCATCTTTTTTGATACCAAAAATACTGGAGCGCCAAGGTTAATGGCTATGTTTGATTATATTCTGGTGTAGTAGTTTGTTAATCTAATATCGAATCTCTGTCGATTCAGTGATACTTAACCTGAACGGTCCACAGAAAACGGGCTTTTTGTCCGTAGTCTTGTTTTCGGGTTTGATTTGATTGGTGAATGATAGTTTGTCTCCTTCACGGAACACCAAACCAGCGAATTTCCTACACGGCAGGACCAATGGTTGTGAAGAGCGGAGTCTTCCTCGTCAAATCTGTTTACTACTACTTGATCAATTTACTAATGGTCGCATAAAAATGACCCTTCCTTAACGCTTACAGGAACTGTGATTAACGACTTTGACTCTTCCTCTATCTCGTATAACTTTGATAAGCGATTTGGTTTTGTATACAAGGGAATTTCGATAGTTGGCGGAGTACATGTTAGTTTGGAAATATCAATAACAGCTGGAAGTTGGGTCAGAATGTTCATGCCGATTACCGTCGAAAAATTGGTGAAAATCAAATAATAAGAAAGGGAATTTTCTTTGATCGTTAGTTTTATCAAAGATAGGTAGCAAGTTCATTAGTTGAATTATGTTCTACTGTATAATGGTTGTGATTGAAATTGGTTTCATAAGTGTAACTTTATCTTCTTCCTGTATGCGACTTGAGTCTTTAAACTGAAAACTTTGTTCCTCGTCAAAATAGTGTGACACCTCAGTTTCTTCTTCCTCAACTTTCGTCTCAATATTGAAAACTTTTTAGTGTTAATGTTAGACCTCCTTTTAGCTGCAGCACTCGATAACGTTGAACGTCATCGCCTGCAATAATTGCCGGAAATCTTGTGTTACGGTTAATATTGTCGTCGTTTGTCTGGTTGTATGCTGGTCTGTTTTTCCTATTATACCGCTTAATATCTCCATTTCTGTATTTATTATAACCCCTGCCTTGATGTTGATATTGTGTAGTACGAAAACGGTCGTTTTGTCTACCGATTTGATTATTCAGTGACCCACCTGAGCGAAAAATTCAAGTTTCTTTCCTTCATAGCTACATCGTACGCCTCTTCCAACCCTATTGGTTTAAAGGCTCTAACTATTGTACTTCAGTCGAGCTTATGCACTGGTTTCGTACGGTCGTGTTGAGCTCCTAATCAGTAACCAGAGAGTGATCTCGAACTTTTTCTGTGGTGCTTATCTGCACGCAATCTATTTTTTAGACATCACCCGCCGGTGTCTTTACCGAGTTCGACTAATTTATCACCCACACGAAAGTGTGAGCCTTGTGTACAACTTTGCCCAATGGGCTAGGTCTGGTCTCTCTCTCTCTATACCAACTGCCAGCGGGAGATAAGAAGTAAAGACTTTGTTTATATTGCACTTGATTTCTATTATTTTCCCAAAAGAAAAATATAGTAAATTAATAAATGGATAGCAACACACCTTCTCATTCTCTTGAAAAGCCAAGCGCAAAGTTCAAGTCAACCTGAACTTCCGAAGCTAAAACCTCCGCCCATATGTGTTCCTAAGGTTACTTATATCCTCACTCTGGAACGAACCCTAAATTAAAAAATCCTGCAGATAAGTATGAGATACGTACATCCAAATTCGAAATTATTCGCATATACACTGATAGTGCTTTGAACTGCGAGTTTTGGCATCACCAGCTCCGTGAGGACAAGCCCTTTAGGTTGGTGCTAAGGAACATACAGTCCGCAGTCCCTAAGAAGGAAATAGAGCGTTGCTTCACGGACAAAGGCTACAGCGTTGCAAATATTTACTGCCCAAGAAAGTCTTGCTTGCACGGGACTACGTCAGTGGTCAATAATAATGATAGGCGAAATTCGTTAATCTTAAGATAACTCCAAATGCTGCCGAGTCGTTAAAAATCAAGTAAATTGGAAGGTACAGAGTTACCGTGGAAAAGGCTACCCGCAATAAGGACCTGGTGCAGTGTTATAAATGCCACTATTTTGGACACACTCAAAATCGTTGCTTTATAAAGCCGGTTTGTGGAAATTATGCCTGGGACCATCCTACCAACTCCAAATCGTGTGAAATCACCCTGCAGGTTTTAAGGGCTGCAAAGTTAGAATGAAAAAAAATTACTTTGATCTATCGAATTGTTCTTTCAAAAATTACTTTGAAACTGGAAATTATTGAATCGAATAATAAAAATCTGAAGTCACTACCAGATATTAGTAAACAGACAATTTCTGCGCAGGAAAAGAAAAATATAAAGTAGATTTGCTTAGGCATAATCTGACTAAAGCTTCTAAGCCCAACGTGGTGACCCTATTATAAAAAGAAGTTTACATTAAAAAAAAAAAAATTCAATACAATACTCCTTTAACGATAACTGACATTCAGCTATATAATTATCACCAGACCGTAAATAAATCAAAGAAAATAAGCAGAAAAACATTATAAAAATAAAAAAAATAAAATAATAAAAATAAACAGTAGATAAAGTTTCGTTAGTTTTAGTTTTATCAACAATTTCTACAAAAATTTTATATAATAATTCATAAATCCCATTTCTAAGATAAATACGTATGGCCATGCTTAGAATTCATACGGCACATAAGACAAATCAAAAAAAAAAAAAATTATATCAATGTCAATTTTTGGATTCTAATAATCATTTTTACATTTCAAAATTTGTTACAAAAAAAAAAGAAAAATATGTTTACTATCATATTATATACTATTGAAAATAACTACATAATATTACGATATTTTTCAAAAAGAGGGAGATGTAGTATACACATATTATCGTATCGAATACACACTGTACCAATGCCAACATTGTGCTACTGTGTTTTGCGTGAACACAAATTGGCCGACAGAAATACGATCGCTCCATACGCGCCACAGAGCCGTTACGTGGGAAGTGCAAGTGTCAGCACATTCTCATAGCTTGACTATACATATATATAACATGTGCATATGGATCTCTCTCGCGCTCTCGCCTTATGTGTGAGCATAAAATATTCTTATATACATAGCCGCTGCTTCCGCTCTGCTGATGTTTTTGTAGGCAGCGCAGCGCGAGCTCTTTGCTTTAAGAATATATTCATATAAAACATTCAATAAAATATAGTACAACGGAACACGACGTTTTATGACTGGGATAATTACCTTGCGACCATGACAGTCCTGCAACAAATGTGCTTGTGTCACATTCTCCACAAGGCCAAAAAACTGCCCAGGCATTTCCATGCTCGGTTCTGTACATCTTCACGAGTCCCTCTACAAGTACCTTGGTTTGATTTTGGATAGAGGACTCACCTTTCAGAGGCACACAACAATGGTGAAGCAGTCAGTGCTTTCAAAGGCAGCAAGTATGTCCTAGCTACTTACGTCAAGAAATAAGCTTTGTCCAACAAAGTTCGAATTTATAAATCGATTCTCAGTCCAATCTGGAAATATGCACTACAGGCCTACTGCATTGCGTCTAAGTCTAATCTAAACAAAATACGTATTGTGCAAAGCAAGATTGTCAGATCGATTTGTAGTGATGGTTCCATGGTTCATGAGAACCAGAGATTTAGAAATTGATCTCAGAATTCCAAAGATAGGCGATGTTTGGCGAACGCATGCTGAAAGTTACTTCAGACGCCTTGGCTGTCATCCTAACTCCCTGGCGAAGGGGCTAATTAGGAGACCACAAAAAAAGAAGAAGACTTAAAAGATACCACCCACATGATCTTCCATTAAGATATATTTAACACCCTCGAAGTCCGCTGTAATTTAAATTGTAAATTAATATAAATGTTGTATAACCTTCATACCAACGCTTTGTTATCCCCTATATTTAAAACCTGCTCAAGCTCCCACATAGGTAGCAGTATACCTGTTAATTCTGAATATAATATAAACTGTTAAAAAAAATAACTATTGCACTTAAATTTCCCTTGAGTCCCGCAAGGGGTGCCGTCAAATAAGTCTGCGACACTACTCTCTGACCGATTCTAATTGCAAGATTTTCGGTTTCCTCCGTCTCAATTATTCGGAATAATGCTTACTTTATTTTTGAAAATTGTTCATGAGATCTCTGCGGAGGTAATTGCTTTTGCTTTAAACTGTAAAATTCAGCCATGGGAGTTTTTTTTATCCCTTCTGTCCCTGCAGTGTCTTACTAAGGCGTTCCTAATCGCGTCCCATACAAGAGTTGCTCCTGAACCAATTACTGCTTCGTTTGCCTTACCCTCTTTTTTCTAATTGCCCTGCGAAGCATTAGGCCATACGGAGTCTGGTACGTGCCTTTAATCATTAAAAATATTTCTTCCACGTTGTCAATGAATTCCTTATATGTAACCGGGTCTCCTGAATATGGGGGTAAGAAGCGAATTACGTCCGGGATCCGTATTGAGGCAAACAATTCAGCAGGATTGACAACAGCGGTGCTAGGGTGTGACGGTAAGGAACTTTACAAGAATCCATGGTCAGAGTGGATGGTGTAACTATTGGTATTAAGGACAGTGAATTTTCTTGCTGGGCTTGTTCGTTAGAGATAAGTTTTCTACAACCGCCTATCATAGTGACCCTGCTTGTTTTTTTTCGCGACTCCCGTTGCTTGACGTGCAACCTACTTCGCGCCCAACCGACCAAGGGGCGCTGCCGTCTGTCGTACGGCTCGGAACACGGGGATAGATCCGAATGGATTAGTAAAGATACGAGGAAAGTTAGTTTTGTGCTAAATGGATTAGTATCGAAACTTTCAAGGTGTTAAGAGAAGAGTTAGAAGTAATGTTATAAAGATCATTGTAGTTTGAACATAGTACCCGAAATGGTTCATGTTGGGCAAAGTTCGATCTACAATGCTCTAACCCCATACTGGGGGTCCCAGATACATGATCCATATTCCAGAATCGGACGAACTAAAGAAATAAAAAGTGTTTTGGTAACATAGAGGTCGTTAAATTCCTTCGACCACATTTTGATGAAACCAAGCACTCCTCTAACTTTATTACCCATAGAGGAAATATGGTCGGAAAACTTAAGTTTTGTATCGAGTAGGATGCCAAGATCTTCAACTGTATTAATTCTTTCCAGAGCTACACCATGCAGAGTTTAAGTGGCAACTTTAAGTCTTAGGCGACAGAAGGTCATTGCTTTGCACTTAGAGCTATTAGGATTTAATAAGTTTGCAGAGCACCAATTTTGAAAGTTATTAAGGTCAGATATCAGTTTCACCTGGTAGGAGGCATCGGTATATTGCAGACAGAGTTTGAAGTACAGGGAGTCATTAAAAAGTAACGGACCACGATGACTTCCCTGAGGGACCCCGGAAGAAGCGTAGACTAAAGCGGACACTGCATTTTTAAAAAGAACTCGTTGCGTTCTACCTGTGAGGTAACTGCTAATCCATCCCAGGAGATCAGTAGGAAAACCGATAAGATCAAGCTTTTCTAAAAGAAGGCCGTGATTCACTGAGTCAAATGCTTTACTGAAGTCAGTGTAAATGACATCCGTCTGAAGTTTATTTTGGAAACCAGTGATCACGAAGGATGTTAGTTCCAGAAGATTGGTAGTGGTAGACCGTTGCTTCATAAAGCCATGCTGGCATGAAGATATGACAGATCTGCACTGGTGCTGCAAGTGAGGCACAAGAATTTTTTCGAAAAGTTTCGGAATTGCTGATAGTTCAGATATACCTCTGTAATTTTCAGCATCCGATTTTTTCCCCTTCTTGTGAGGGGGAATAATAAGGGACTCTTTCCAGATAGCGGGAAACGTGGACGTTTCCAGGGAAAGGTTAAATCATTTTAAAAGGGGTAGCAGAGTAGTACCTAAGCACACAGCTTACACAGCTTAACATTAGTTCTTAAGTAATTTTTAAAGAATCTTAACTTGATATTTTTTAGATTACAAAGGTGCCTTGTATACCAAGGGGGTTTATCCGCCATAGCCGGACAGCAACGAACAAAGCGATCAAAAATTAGGTTTAATGTACGATAAAATATATCTAGAGCAGGCGACAGATCGGTACATGCGTTAATATCGGACCAGTCAAATTCTAAAATAAAGTTTTTTATTTTTTTTAAGGCGGCTTTACAAAAACATCGAATTTTCTTATCAGCGTAATTGTTCTTAGGCTTAGAACATAGCTCCATATCGATTGAAACATCTAATGTTGGATAATAAGGATCTTCAAGGTGTGTGAGAAGTGGAGCTCTGTATATGGATACGGCGTCCTTATGAGAGAGAAAGCACAGATCGAGCAACGACCTAAAAGGATTTGAGCCAGTGACATGTCTAACATGCCAGCAGTAAAGTCGTGATACGACGTGGGTGTTAAAGCTAAGGTGTTATCGTTCATGGACCAAGCCACTTTGGGTAAGTAGAAATCACCCAACACCACCAGCTGATCCATGTCCGATAACATTGAGAAGACAGACTGAATGGCTGCTAGGTGCCGCTCATATGTCAAGGAATCGGACTTAGGCGGAATATAAGAGCAAGTGATATACAAATTTAACCTAGAGAATGAAATTTTAACTGTGATAAATTCTAAGTCTCCAGTTTGAAGTTTTATTACCTCGGAAACGAGATTAGAGTCAACTGAAATTAGGACTCCACCACCATTTCCGAGGGATCGGTCAAGCCTATATATTGTGTACCTACTGGGGAAAGCTTCAGAATTAAGAATTTCTGGAGTTAGCCAGGTTTCGGTTAACACAATGACCTGGGATGCAAACGAGAAGCTTAGCGAGAACAAATTAGAAAGCTTTAAGCGTAAGCCTCTTGTGTTCTGGTACGAAAGAATAATGGATGATGTTAGTTTTTTAGGTTGGCAGGAGCGTTTACTTGTGAAAGCTTTACTCCTAAAGGGCGACTTTTTTTCTTCTTTTTATTTTTAAGCTGATGTTCTTGAACGAAAATATGTTGCGGCCAGAAGTTGGTCGATAATAAGTTTGTAATAAGTTGGTAATAGGTTTCTAAATTAAGCGATATTCGGCATTAAACTACTTTATTGCACAATATAACTTACTTAGTGTATTACTCTTATAAGTATACTTAAAATTTAATACTTAAACACTGAAATCCACTGAAACCAGCTTCCGAAGAAATTCCATTGAATAACTTCGTTGCTGAACACCCTTCGCAAAACACGCGATGAGATCACAAGGATTGTTTCAGGATATTGGATCTTTTCTTTCTTTTCGTTTTTACATAATTATTTAGAGTTAACCCGGACTATGAAACTTGTGGTCAAAATTTGCCATAAATAATTTTGTAACAAAGCGCTTCTACAAAACACGCGATTGGATTGAGATGGGATTAAGACTTTCTTTTCACACTTCTTTATCTAATGTATACACAAAATTATGTATTTTATTTATAAATAATAATTATTGCCAAAACTGCACGGAATTTTAAAAAATGTTGTATCTTTTAACTGTACTCATCTTCTTTACTTTTATCGAAGTTGAGTTGAAGTTGATTCATATATTCTTCAGCGGTGGCCGAGAAGACGCGGTTGCAGAAGTGTACATTAATTCTTATACGAGGTGTGTTCAAAAAGTAAGGTGACTTTTCAAATTTCGCGGGCAACATATTTTCGATTATCGTTTTTTTTGTTTTGTTATATTGGTACACTCTTCCCTAACATCTGTACCAAGTTTCAATGGAACATCCTCTTTTGTTTGGTTGTGAGAGGCGTAAAGTTACAAGTTGTTTTTGCGAGCTCGGCGTTTTTTGCTATCGAAAAATATGGATCAAAGGATTTGCATCAAATTTTGTGTAAAAAATAAAATTAAGTGCTCTGAAACACTTGAAATGTTGACAGTGGCATACGGTGAAACTGTTCTGAGTAAAAAAATGTGTACAAGTGGTACAAACTCTTCCAAGATGGCCGGGAAGATGCCAATGACCAGCCTCGCTCTGGACGCCCAAGCACGTCAACAACTGATGAAAACGTTCAAGCAGTGACGAAAATTGTTTTGGAAAATCGTCGAATCACTATCAGGAAGTTGCTGAAGATGTCGGTATATCGCTTGGCTCGTGCCATGAAATTTTTTCAAACGTTTTGGGTATGAGTCGGTGTCAGCGAAGTTTGTTCCGAAATTGCTGAATTTTGAGCAAAAGAACCGTCATGAGCATCGCTCAAGAGCTGTTGAATGACGTCAACGACGACCCAGATTTACTCAAAAGGGTCATAACTGGTGACGAATCATGGGTATATGGTTATGATATCGAAACCAAAGCCCAATCGTCCCAATGGAAGAGCCCAGACGAGCCAAGACCGAAAAAAGCAAAAAATCGCCGAGCTCGCAAAACAACTTGTAACTTTACGCCTCTCACAACCAAACAAAAGAGGATGTTCCATTGAAACTTGGTACAGATGTTAGGGAAGAGTGTACCAATATAACAAAACAAAAAAAACGATAATCGAAAATATGTTGCCCGCGAAATTTGAAAAGTCACCTTACTTTTTGAACACACCTCGTATACTATAGATAGGAACTTATACATAAAAAAACAAAACATACTGTTTCCACACTAAAACATTCCCGTCTAGCACCGAGATGTATTTCGCATGTAAGAAGTCAGTGATCCTCGCGCTTGCGGTGGTCAGCAGAATGATGGATATTACGGCAAGCCTGTGGGAATTGTAGCAAAGGCGAGTACGGAAGACAATGATGAGAACAGATGTTCCCAGATCTGCTTTCACAAGCTTTTCTGAATAGAGCGGCGTTAATTTTTTTCCTTGTCTCCTGTTGTTACGTAGGTGTACTTTTTCACCTACTTTGTAGACTCGATTCTTTATTGAAGGGTTAATTCTGACATGTTTGGACTGTTGCGCTTAGTCAATTGTCCTTCGTTCTCTAAGTTATTAAAGAATTTACGAGACAGGCCATAAGCTACCAGATTCTGATTCCCGAGGGTGTAAAACACCTTCCCGTTGCGTTCGTCAATGAGACCTTTCCACGGCTTCATTTTAGCGTTGGTGTTCCTGTCAGACAAGGCGTATGTTAGAGGCTGGTGGGTTGTGTAAATACATACCTTCTTGGTACCGTACATGAGTTCTATAGTTTGCCTATTGCCCAGACGATCGTCAACAGTTCTCCTTCGTTAGTGGCGTAGTTTAATTCGTAGTCTTTCAATGGTATAATAATGGTAATTCATCTTTTGTTCTGCGACAATACGGCTCCTATTCCATTTGCTGAGGCGTCGGTAGTCAGGGCAAATACCACCTTTCACTGCCAAGATATTTCGCAGCTGATCGAGTGCGCTGGGATTCCTTGAATCTAATATCAACCTTTTAAGACATATTTTTTGATGCTTTTTTTACCTTTAACTATCATTAGCGCTCAGCTACTATTTATATTTACTCAGGAGGGGACTTCGAGTACTAATAATATTAATTAATATTATTTCTCTGGTTGGGAACCAATTACCAATTAGGTGTGCTGGTCCCAAGCCGCGGTCATTGACGTCAAAGCTGGGGACAGATTAGTTTCCAGATGCCAAGTGATTCCTCCTTTCTCGGCAATTTTAATAATTCAAATAAAACGGCTAAGTCGGTGTTCGTTTCTAGCGATCATCGCTATATTGAATATAAAATTAACCTAAACTCTAAAGTTAACATAAATGCAAAGGCCGGATGCCCTTGGCAGACCGCTGACCAAGCACAAATGGCACGAGTAGTACGATCCCTAACCACCAATGAGACTAACCAAGCCCTAGCGGGGCACTTTGCTGGCTCAGCTCTCGGATACCATAAGGGCAGTACAAAATTAGGCTGGACATAAAAGATAAGTATGATATAAAAAATTTATAAGAATAATATATAAAAAATAATAAAGTGATTTGTAAAAAAATATAGGAATGAGATTAGTAAAATAAGAAAATTAAATTTAAATTTAACCTGTCTAGCCTGTGCTGGGAGCTGGTTGTTAATTTGCAAATGGATGCTCTCTCGCGCTCTCGCTTTATGTAAGAGCATAAACATACGTAGCAGCACAGCCGCGAGCCGTTTATTGTAACACTCACTCTCATTTGGATATTCAATAAATACAGAACATATTACATTGACCTGCGGGTCATATAAGAAAATCAGTCATTATTTATCAGCTAAACTGTTTTGGGGAATACACAAACATGGGAGTAACAGTACTCACTACAAGCTTGTTCTTTAATATCTCTAGAAATATGTTAAATAAAAATGTAATATCTCATATAAAAGACATACATGTCAAGATTGTATCTTAAAAAGTAACAAGAGGACACGCTATAGTCGAGTGCCGCGACTATAAGATACCCGTTATTGGTTCACACAATTTTAAAATATTAATTTTGCTAGTGGAAATTACCTAAGCGCCACCTATTGTCGGAGAAAGCATGTCGAGTAACTGATAGTGACGTCATTGCCCATGTGAGGCCTTATAACCTAAATTTCTTCAAAAGTAGCAAAATAATGTTTCGATTTGAAATATCTTTGGTAAATCGATAGATATTAACAGAAATAAGTTATACAACGTCAACCGAAGGCATTCATATTATTATAGACGCCACAGTGTGCGTTAGAGTAGGCGTGCCGGATAAATACTCGTGGGAAGTTGCAGTGGCAACCCTAAAATACGTATTCTTATTCTTATTCTAGCTCTTTTAGTTCCCGAGATTTTTGCATTTTGGTTGTATCGGGTTTTGTGGGCGTGGCTAGATCGAACAAAACAAATCATAAAAATCTACATGCTTAATCCGTACTTTTCATCACTTATAGTTACCGAGATATCAGGTTTTCTTTAAAATGCGAAATCCGTCTTTTGAGCTTGGTGGGGGTATGGGTGGGTATGGCCACCATACTAGCATCCAAAGTTTATACATACTGAATTTCAACTTTCTAGCTCTATAGTTCCCGAGATTTTAGCGATTTTAGTTGTTCGCGATTAGAGTGGGCGTGGCTGGATGCTGAAATAAACTTGCGCTGTTCCGGGACCTCAAGAATCTTCATGCTTAATCTCAACTTTGTATCTGTTATAGTTCCTGAGATCTCAGCGTTCATACGGACGGACGGACGGACAGACGGACATGGCTCAATCCACTTAGCTATTGATCCTGATCAAGAATATATAAACTTTATAGGGTCGGAAACGCTTTCCTCTATCTGTTACATACTTTTAAACGAATCTAGTATACCCCTTTACTCTACGAGTAACGGGTATAAAAATAACCAGTTTCAACTTAAATACTAGATAATTTCCTTAATAACACAAAAAAGTCAAATAAAATAAATTTTTCATTCCAACAGCTGTCTTTAGTATGGCAATACGGATCAGTTTTACAGATCTAAACGCTGCAGCTGCCAGCCTCCAATGGTTGTCTTGTTGTTCCCTTATGATTCACGAACTTGCTCTCGGGATCGATCTCCTTGTTCTCCTTGTTGCCTTTGGCACTGGCTGACACTTGTCGTAGGCAACGATTTCCAAATCCAGTGAGACCTCGATGCCCTGGTACTTCTGCAGTTGGGTCATCTCTTCGCGCAGTCGAATAAACTCCTTCTCGAGCTGAGCAACCTCTAGCCGTGACGCTCGCGAGTGTTATCTAGTTCCTGTTTCAATTCACGTACGAGCTCAAAATCGTGAGTCTTGGCATTTAGCCGTCAATACGAACACAATCACTCAGGCTCTGAATGGTACTTTTCAAGTCAAAACGCGACAATGTCTCCTGCTCTAAAACATTGCGCGTGTTCTCGAACTGCTGGCGCTGACAATTCAATTCCTTGGTCATATCGATCAATTCATCAGTAATCTTCTTCCGATTGGCATTGGCCAGGTTGAATTGGCTCAGCTCACTGAAACTCGACTCGTACATGCGGGGATTTCCCTCAGCAGTGCTGCACTCATTGTTTTTCTTGTGCAGACGGTCCTTTAGCTCCGCGTTCTCCCCCACAGACGCTTGCTATCGATCTCGCCTCGGGCACGATCCCTGGCTGTATCATGACGACTCCAGCAGCTCAGCCTCAAACATGTTCTTGATATTGGTCGTCCCGCGGGTGATCGTGTTCCTGGTGGTATGCACCTCGATGCTGACACGGGAATTCTCCGTCTCCAAATTACGCACACGGTCAATATAGGTAGCCAGACGATTTTTCAGGTTTTGTAGCTCAACCTCCTCAGCCGCGAGAGTGGCAGGTGGAGCTCAGGGACGTCACTGACTATGTAAGGCTTTATAACTTACGTTTCATCATAAATAGCAAAATATTGTTCCGATTTGAAAAATCTTTGGTAAATCAATAGATATTGACAAAAAAATGTTGTGCAAAGTCAAACGAAGACATACGAGGTGTGTTCAAAAAGTAAGGTGACTCTTCAAATTTCGCGAATTTCAAATTTTTCGATTATCGAAACCTTTTAGAAGTTATACGAGGTGTGTTCAAAAAGTAAGGTGACTTTTCAAATTTCAAATTTTTCAAATTTTTCGATTATCTTCAGTTTTGGGAACAAGAAAAAGTCACATGGGGCCAAATCCGGTGAATATGGTGGCTGAGGCATTATTGTGGTGTTGTTTTTGGCCAAAAATCCAAATCCTTTGATCCATATTTTTCGATAGCAAAAATCGCCGAGCTCGCAAAATAACTTGTAACTTTACGCCTCTCACAACCAAACAAAAGAGGATGTTCCATTGAAACTTGGTACAGATGTTAGGGAAGAGTGTACCAATATAACAAAACAAAAAAATCGATAATCGAAAAATTTGAAATTCGCGAAATTTGAAGAGTCACCTTACTTTTTGAACACACCTCGTACACTATAATCTTATGGACCCCACAGATTTCCTCTGTTTGTGGGCATTAGAGTGGACGTGGCTGGATGAAAACTCGTTGCAAGGGCATCTCTAAAATACATATTCCTAAGCCCAACTTTCTAGCTATTTTAGTTCCCATTTTTGGTTTTACGTGTTTTGTGGGCATAAGGGTGGGCGTGGCTAGATGGAAAAAACAATTCGCATTTGGGGCATCATAAAAACCTACATGAACGTTCTATCATTTATAGTTACCGAGATATCAGGTTTTCTTGAAAATGCGAAAACCGTCTTTTGAGCTAGGTGGGCGTATGGGTGGGTGTGCCGGTACCACTAAAAGATGCGAAGTTTATACATACTGAAATTCGACTTTCTAGCTCTAATAGTTTGCGAGATTTAAGCGATTTTAATTTTTCTTGATTTGTGGGCGTTAGAGTGGGCAAGATGCTGAAATACTCTTGCGCTGTCCCGGGACCTCAAGAATCTTCATGCTTAATCTCAACGTTGCATCTGTAATAGTTCCTGAGATCTCAGTGTTCATACGGACGGACCGACGGACGGACAGACGGACATGGCTCAATCGACTTCGCTATTGATCCTGATCAAGAATATATATACTTTATAGGGTCGGAAAAGCTTCCTTCTATCTGTTACACAACGTTTTCAACGAATCTAGTATACCCTTTTACTATACGAGTAACGGGTATAATAAAATCTTCGAGCTACAGCAGTTCTACAAAGCGGTGTCTCGACCACTCTCTGTAATACTTAACCGTGTTGCCGTACTTAAGACAGCTGTTGGAACGACAAGGTGTGCGGTGGTCTCGACTTGGTATGCTACCCCCTAAGAACTTTGTTGAAGGGCCAGCCTTGACCGGGGGAGGATGTTGGGCCAAGCAACCAAAAACAAAGACGGTTGAGCAGCGGCGGGCATATCAGCAGTTTCCAGTTTGTTTTGATTATCTCATTTTCGCATGCGCTTCGGAGCGGTTTTGTTGCGGAGCTGATTTGGGTTTGAATTGAACTCGGAATACAATTTGGAAATTGAACTGCAACGGTTTATTTATTTTATAGCAATTAAAAACTCTTGGTTGATCAACATACTCCATCGAATGTCTTTTACATGATTGTGAATTTTCCTCGAGTCCAAAAATTAAACACACATTCTGACACATTCGCTTTTTAAGAATATATATAATACATAAACAATATATTCATGTTTTTATTATTTAATTACAGCTACTGAAGCATAAGAGCGTTTAAATTACGCTGCAGTATTGTGTCCTTTACTGAATTAAACACTACATTAATATTTCGCGTATCTATGGCTGTCGTAAAATGGTGGTAAATTCTACTTATGCTGGCACTGCGATGAACGCCTATAAACATTTGTAGTATGAAGTTCTGAACATCAAAAACTGAATGTGGATTACCACTAAATCGAGGATAATACCAGCGAATATCAGTCTCTGGATTACGAACTTTCTGTTCAAGCAAGTCGGTCTTGTTCAAAAATAAGATAATTGATATTCCTTTGAATGTGCTGTTGTTGACAATCGTATCGAATATATTCTTTGATTCTTCTAGACGATTCGTTTTTCTGTAACGGAAACAATATAGTTTTCTGACTCTCTTCATTAATTTTGTTGGATTTACCTGTCTTCCGCAAGAACTTGATCAAACTCCGAACTTGATACAAGGAATATAATTGATGTTACAGAGCTATCAAAACATTTAGTCCATTTTTGACGCTGCGTTCGCTGACCACCCACATCAACAAACACAAAAGGAATGTTCTATAAATATCAAAAATAAATTTTATGTTAATCTCATGGTTACTTGTAACACTTACCTGTACTTTAACACAAAACTCATAAACCCCTTTGGTTGCCTTACGGCAATGCAAAATGTCCTTATGTGTTGGCACATAATCCGGTTTAGCCAGCCGCTCTATTTCGTCTAGAAAGTAGCTAACCGAATCGCTCTAAAAATAGAATATTCAAAATTTATAAAAAAAAAAGAACAAAACAAGCTATAGTCAAATCCAGTGACTACAAATTACCCATTACTTCGTTTGCCTACTTGGCTAATTTCAAAAAAATAGCAGCAAAAAGACTTTAGTAATTTCATCATTTTTTATCAATCTATTGTTAAAACTTCTTGGCCCATGCAAGGCCTTATAACCATAATCTACTGTGAAATAAAGTTCCAATTTTATTAATTCCAGTTATCCGCTAATCTAAAATAAAATGCGATTATACTGCAGAACAGATGGACATGACCAAATTGAAATCATTAACACATATGCTTTATAGGGCCTTTATATTGAGTTTGGTCGAAGCATGCTTAGCATGATTTTAGAGTTGCTTTAGCAGCGCCATTTTTTTTTTTTGGTATGCGGCGGCTACCCGCCCAAAAAACGAGGAGCACCACAAATGCTAAGTTCTCGAAAAGTATAAGAGCTAAAATTTTTGGATTTCGCATGCATGTCTAGAGATGTCTTCATCATCCGGCCACCCCTATTATAACGCCCACTAACCGCAAAATGCTGTGGTATCTATTTTATTAAGATTAATGGTTTGGTTTGACCTCATGTTTTTTTGTCAATACCTACCACTATACCTTAAATGGTTAAAATCTGATATTTTTTTAGTAACTAATTATAAAATGTTGGTTATAATGCCTCACAGGAACAGTGACGTCACAGTCGGTTAATAAATATGCTTTATATAAAATCAATTTCCAGAAAAATTATTATTTTAAAATTGGTAACGATAACGGGTATCTGATAGTCGCGACACTCGACTATAGCGTTTCAGTTGTTTAGCATTGGATTGCTTACGATTTGAAACTCGCGTCTTCTTTCAAAAGCTCTTCTTATTCCACGATCTTGCCACAAGCGTCGAATTTGTGGAGCTAATTCAATAAACCTGGGCGACTCTAATACCTTACATTCCATTAACTTTGCTTCGTTAGCATCCTGTTCTCTGCCGTCGGTTCCCCAAGCTATATCCAGTTTTTCCCGAGCGTCCAACAATACTTGCATACCTTTAACGTTGTTGATCAAACAAAATCATATTTGGTCCAATGTATATTTACGTACCTCTTACAACGTTTTGGTATATCACATTTTGATATTCGCGCAGCAGTTCATAATCGAAATTTACACCATGGATGATTCGCATTTGTTTAAGGAAAGTTGACTTGCCAGATTCCCCAGCGCCTAGAAGCAGCAGCTTCACCTAGAACAAAATTGTTTACAATTAAAATCCCAAAACAATTGAAATTATGAAATTAACATGGCAGTTCGCGTCCATTTTTTTTGTTACACTCTTAACAATTCAGACAGTAAACAATAAGGTTTCAGAAGATAGGTTTTTGAAAATTTTTTCACAAATGCCGGCTTAACAGGGTGTATATTATTAAGGGGTTAGGTATTGATTTTTTTTCACTCTTTTTCCAGACACATTTTTTATGAGTATGCTCAATTTTAAAAGTTGAATATTCGACAGAATAACTGTAAATTCAAAATAATAAATACATTTGTCGGAGATTAGTTTGTTGTTGCTAAATGCAACGCTTCCCAGTGAATGCCCATCAGTTCACTTCACCCGTTTGTTAACGCCACCAATAAATTTATGGAAGACAATGTCCCATGAGCAGATTGACATTATATTGGTATACATCACAATAAAATCATAAGTTGACACACTCTTCCAGTGCTGTTAAAAAAACAGAAACGCTATAATCGGGTGCCGCGACTATAAGAAACACATCATATATCACATCACAATATTATGGACACCAAAGTTTTCGGCGGTTTTTGGGCGTTAGTGCGGACGTGGCCAGTTGCGTTAATATAATACGCTTTGGTAGCTTCATCGAATAAACTTTAAGATTAATCTCAAACTTATTTTACGTAGTCCCCGAGATATCAGAGTTCCTACAAAAAGAGGAAACTGTTTTTCAAGCGTGGCCGGATAATGGCAACATCTTATAGTTCCTGGGATCTCTGCGTTCATACGCAGACTAAGCAAATTCGAATTTGCTATTGATCCTAATCAAGAATATATATTCTTTATAGGGTCAGAATATATATAGATATATTGGCAGTATGAAAATGTGTTTTACAGTGGGCGTGGCCAGATGGGGAAAACCTAATTCGCATTGGGGGCATTATAAAAAACTACATGTTAATCCCAACTTTGTATTAAACAAATCCGTCAGGAAGCTAAAAATAATTTAAGTATTTGATTTCATATTTTTCTTTAACCGCTTTGCTGTACAAATGCACACATATAGCAACAAGTTAACGACAAAACATCTCAACGTTCTTGCTACATGCAGATAGTTTTCGACAGCGATTCCTCCGAGCTATCGACTTTTCATCTTCATCTTCTCACTCTTTTTTTAAATCTTATAACTTTGCTCCCGTCGAATCAGCTTGTTATACGTTAAAAGCTTGAATTTTTATATTTTTCGCCTAATTCAGCTTCCGGCTTTCCATGTTATTTGGCTTTTTAGACGTTAAAAGGGCAAGTTTTAATAAATTAAATTAAATTAAGGATACAAGCATACGGGTTTTATTTAAATATTAAAAAAGTTTCACGGCTACAACAAGAAAATAAGAAGAAGTATTGATAAAGTTCAGCTAGCTAGGATTACTATTTCTACTCGGAAATGCAGTTATCCGCAGTGTGATACTGCAAAGTTATTGTTGGAAAGTACCGGCACTAGATATAACCACTATATGATCGAAGCTTCCTTAAATCTTCGTTTGACATAACGTTTCATCATCCCAACAACCAGCTTAATATAACGACTTAAAAACACGGTAAAGAATTGTATAAGAGATTCAACATGATTCGATAATCGACAAAATATCCATATGTGAGTCCTGTAAAAAGAATCACCCAATACACAAAAAATAAAGTTTCCAATTATAAATTGATCCTGCCGATAGATTAAAAGAGTGTCGATGCATCAGAACTGAATGCCAACTATTTGTTTCGCAAGCGAAAACAATTATAAGTTACTTGTCATTGCCAAAGTGGTAAAGCGAGACACTAAATGTGATACAGAGTGAAAACACAAAGATCGAATAGCTACTATGCTATCAGCAGCGCATAAACGTGCCGCGGTTAAAAAGATGTATTAAAAAGCTTATAGTGCTTGAGCATTTTTGCCAGTATCCCACGAATCACGTGTGTTATGGTATCCTCTAAGGCTTTAATCGTGTTTGGATTGTCTACATAGACTAAATACTTCACGGAAACATACAAAAAATCAAGGCGCGTGTGGCATGTGGCACCGCCTTGATGAAACCACATATCAACCAATATTTTCTTCTCTACGAATTTCTCTTCTCTAAAATACATATTCCTAGGCCCAACTTTCTAGCTCTTTTAGTTCCCATTTTTGGTTTTACGGGTTTTGTGGGCGTAAGGGTGGGCGTGGCAAGATGGAAAAAAACAATACGCATTTGGGGCATCATAAAAACCTACATGCTTAATCCGAACTTTCTTTCCCTTATAGTTACGGAGATATCAGGTTTTCTTGAAAATTCGAAAACCGTCGTTTGAGCTTGGTTGGCGTATGGGTGGGTGTGGCCGGATAATAGTACCACTATAAGATGCACTGGCCTCCAAAAATTTTACATACTGAATGTCAACATTCTAGCTCTAATAGTTCCCGAGATTTCAGCAATTTTAGTTTTTCTGGATTTGTGGGCGTTAGAGTGGGCCTGGCAGGATGCCGAAATAAACTTGCGCTGTCCCTGGACCTCCAGACGGACAGAAGGACATTCTCGCTTTAATAGTTACCGAGATTTCAGCGATAGTGATAGTGACGTCACTGCCCATTCTTCATAAATAGCGAAACAATGTTCCGATTTAAAAAAATCTTTGGTAAATCGATAGATAATGACAGAAATAAGTTATACAAGGTCAAACGAAGGCATTCATAATAATATTACAGACGCGTTAGAGTGGGCGTGGCAGGATGCGGAAATAAACTTGCGCTGCGCATGGACCCCAAGAACCTTCATGCCTAATCTCAACTTTCTATCTCTTATAGTTCCTGAGATCTCAGCGTTCATAGAACGGACGGACGGACAGACGGACATGGCTCAACCGACTTTGCTATTGATCCTGATCAAGAATATACAGTCGGCACATAATTTATTCGTACACCCATGATTTGGAAGTTTATTCCTTAATATCTCAAGAAATACGTAACGAAAATTAAAATGTAATATCTCAAATGAAAGATATACATTTCGAGCATATATTTTAAGCATAAAATTAACTAATTTCAACTTAAAAATAATAGAAAATCTGAAAAGTTGTAAATACGTCATTACAAAATACCAGAATTACATCCACAACAATTTTTAAAACCCTAGAGAAGCAATCAGAAAAAAATTTTGTTCCCAACCATCCGGAACACCCTGCACAATTCTGGTATACATGGTAGAGTTGTTCGTAAAAACCCGGTTGATTTCTGATTACAACAAAAAATGCGTTTGGAGATCGCAAAAGTGCATGTATGCAAGTCGGAATTATTTTGGTTGACAAGATGCTGATCAAATAACAAACAGTGATTTTAATTTAAAATAAATAACTGCTCCCGATAGGTATCTTATAGTCGCGGCACTCGACTAAAGCGCTTTTTCTTATTTAATAAAAATTTGGTATCAGAAACTGACGCCATGAATAACTTAATCAGCGAAACTTAATGCTTGAACGTTATATCGTTTAAAAACTGCCGATGACGTCCCTGTTCTGAAAATGTTCCGATTTTAAGTGTTTGTTAGCTAATTTATAATGTATTCTAAAAAAAAAACACAATTCTAACAACACAATAAATCTAATGATTGCGGAAACTATTCATTCGATTTAGCTTCGCTTGTGACCATGTGGTGTATAAACTTATCATCGCTCTTTTGATTTCTGACATATCAAAATTAAACGAGCACATTTTAGCTGTTTCCAAGACTTGTCTTAAATCAAAGAGGATTTGTCTTACATCAAAGAGGACTTGACGTAATATGAATTTAATTTGTAAGCGTCTTTTTTCAATGTTTATTTATTTTTGTAAATTGTTCCTACATTCCGTATGGTTGTGACCTCATAATATAAGTTAACACCGGCCAAACGCCCCCTTCCCTTCACCGCCTCTCGACCCGGATACCTGACTCCGCGACTTCCCTCATCACCCCACTCAGCCAGCCCGACGACCAGCAGAGACACAGCAGCGGTAGTGCAAAAAATTGCAATTTAAAAAAAAATAAACACAGACAACCGCTGCGGCAATTAATTTGCGAGCGGCAAAAATTATAAACCAATTTTAAATTAAAAAAAAGAACAAGAAAATTTTTTCCAATTATAAAAAATGTGTCGTGTAAGTGGCAATCTGCTGGAAAGGCTAACGGATGTGGAATGCATTCAGAAAAAGCTGCCCAGTGGATTGTGTGGCAACCGTACCTTAGTAGGCACAATGCCAAAACGGATAAATACGGACCACCGCGCCGATAAACACAATTACACAGAAATACAAAAATAAAGTACCAAAACAAAGAAAAAGAAAACACGAATTTTATTAAAAATCGCACAACGCTCAAACGAAAATTACAATTTTGTTTTTTTTCCCAAACAAAAAGAAAATCACATACTAAGAATAATAATCCTGTAAGAAGAAAACAGAAGACTTCGAAATACTAGAAACACTGAAAGATTACAACCACATAAACAAGAAAAAGGAGGAAAATACTGAGGGTAAGTGAAACGATTCTTTAAACCCACGTCTGTTAATGCTAATAAAAAAATACAAGTAAAATAGAAATTAATTAACAAAAACGCGGAAAACTGTTGCTAAATTCCCTGCTTCGATCCAAAATTAAATAAAAAAAAAACCTGAGAGAAATTTAACTATAAAAATGGAGGAAATGAAAGAAGTTTTAAACCGCCTTGATGCTACCATTTCGGCCTTAACCAATCAGATGGTGAGCATGAAGGAAGAGGTTAGGAAAATAGGAAATAGGGTGAACGTTTTAGAAACTGACTTCGAGCGACGCAACCCGGTACCAGAGATACCGCTACCATTAATGCGCCCGCGTACGGAGTACAAACTCAAGGAGTCTTCCGCCGTACCGGATTGCGTAAGGGAGCTCGTGACTTTCGAGGGAGATTCCGAGAAATACAACTCTTGGATTAATAGGGCTCAATCCGTCATTAACGATTTCGAGGTCGTACGGGAGAAACCCCTATATAGGTCAGTCCTTATTCAGATTAGGCAAAAAATTAGGGGCAACGCTGACATGGCACTCAATGCCTATAACGTGCGGGAAGACGATTGGGCAGAGGTCAAACGTGTATTGGCATTACACTTTGCCGATAAACGAGACGTTGGTACGCTTGAGTACGAACTAGCTCAAATGACCCAGGGAGGCCAAAAACTGGACGATTTCTACCTAAGAATCAATAATCATGTCTCGCTCATAATGAATAAAATTATGAGCATGAATTATTCTGCAGAGATAACCGATGCTTTTCTTGCCGGTCAAAGGGACAAGGCCCTTAATGCTTTTATAAGGGGAGTAAACGGAGACGCTTCTAGGCTAGTGATAATCCGTAAGCCTGCGGACGTCCACGAGGCATACTCTATTTGCCTAGAGTTACAAAAAATGGAACCGAGGAACCCTGCACCAAGAGCGCCTTTTTTAGACAGACCTTTAGCCAAAGTCCCCAGAACTATAGACCTATCGCACCAAGGTTCCCCCAGACGAATCAGTTTAACAATAACCATTTAAATCATAGGGTACAGATTAATTCGGGACACAACTTTGCTCCCAGCGGAAGCCCGCAGAGCCCCCCAAGATTCCAGGGAGCTAGAGCAATTAAACATGAGTCAAATCATTCAGGACAAAGTTACAGATCAAACTTTAACTCGCGTCAAGGAGAGGCTGGTGGCATCAAGCGAAGCCCGAGCACTAATTCCAATTTAAACCCCTTCCGTAAAGCCCAAAGGCTTTACCATATCCAGTCCACTCCATCATCAGACCCCGTTCCCAACGAGTGTTATCAACAACATTCTGGTAATGAGGGGGAGGAGATGGAACACCCATCGCAAGGGGTAGAACATTGCACTCCCTTGGAGGAGATACAGTGTATCGGCGATGGTGAACAAAATTTTATGACCGACGCCTCTCTAGTATACCATACATAGAGTATGAGACCAAAACAGGGGCCAAGCTACAATTTCTAATAGACACCGGCGCTAACAATAATTTTATAAGCCCCAAGAACTCCGCCGGCTCTATAGCACTACCCACACCGTTTGTCGTTCAGTCCGCAGGGGGTAATGTTAAAATAACGCATTGCATCACTGGACAATTTTTTAAGCCGATTGGGAACAATACCGTTCTCACCTTTTTTGTCCTTCCCGGACTAACATCATTTGACGGCATCATAGGAGACGACACCCTAAGAACTTTAAAAGCCCTGATCGACAGGAAAAATGACCTCCTAACAATATCACCCGATATCAAGATTCCCCTTCTTGCCAAAAAATCCCTAAATGTACACCTACTGTTAGACAAAAAGCACCCTGAGTCTGCAAAGGAAGCTTTAAACGCTCTTATTAGCGAATATTTCAAAATCTTCGAGCCACTCTCACAAGGAGAGGCCGTAGACACAAGCGTTAGGGCTGAGATTCGCACAAGCACCTCAGACCCTATATACACAAAGAGCTATCCCTACCCTACCAACATGAGAGGGGAAGTGGATAGACAGATAGAGGAACTCTTGCGGAATGGGATCATCAAACCATCTAAAAGTCCCTATAACTCCCCGGTCTGGGTAGTTCCAAAGAAACCCAAACCGAACGGAGAAAAACAATACCGCATGGTTATTGATTTCAAACGCTTAAACGCTGTCACGATTGCAGACACCTATCCTATACCAGACATAAACTTCATTTTGGCAAGCCTAGGGAAAGCCAAATATTTCACCACTCTCGATTTAACCTCGGGATTCCATCAGATTTATATGTTGGAGTCTGATACCCCAAAAACAGCATTCTCTACAATGAATGGGAAGTACGAATTTCTTCGCCTTCCTTTTGGTCTAAAAAATGCCCCAGCGGTGTTTCAAAGAATGATCGATGATGTGTTACGGGAACATATCGGCAAAATTTGCTACGTGTACATAGACGACATAATAGTTTTCAGTGAGGACTATGAAAGCCACTGGCAAAACCTTCGCGCTGTCTTCAAGAACCTGGAGAAAGCCAGATTACAGGTCAACTTAGAAAAAACCAATTTCCTATCAACTCACGTTGAATTCTTAGGATATGTAGTAACTGCTGATGGTATCAAAGCAGACGAGAAAAAGGTAGAGGGTGTCTCAAAAATGAAACCACCTACCAATGTAAAGGAATTAAAGAGTTTTCTCGGCATGACATCTTACTATAGGAAATTTATTAAAGATTATGCAAAGGTCGCGAAACCACTAACTAATTTGACTCGAGGAGAGTTCGCTAGGATTAAGTCGTCACAGTCGAAAAAAGTTCCCATTGAACTCGATGAGGCCGCGATGAAGGCCTTCAATGATTTAAAATCTATCCTTTCATCCTCAGAGGTTTTGGCATTTCCAAATTTTTCTAAACCCTTTCACTTAACTACTGACGCGTCGAATTATGCTATCGGGGCAGTCCTTTCTCAAGTAGACAATAGGCCAATAGCGTATATCTCTCGGTCCTTGACTCAGACGGAAGAAAACTATGCCACCAATGAAAAGGAAATGCTCGCCATAGTGTGGGCCTTAGATAATCTTCGGTCTTATTTGTATGGTGCCGGGTCCATCAAGATTTACACCGATCACCAGCCTTTAACATTTGCCCTGGGCAATAGAAATTTTAACGCCAAGTTAAAACGCTGGAAGTCCCGTATTGAGGAATACAATTGCGAACTAATATACAAACCAGGGAAGTCGAATATAGTGGCCGATGCACTTTCAAGGGTTACAACGTACGTTAACCATCTGGGCTCTGGCACCGATACCGCCTCCGAGTCAGATTCTATAGCAACAATTCATAGCGCTCTTCAAGACGCATCTCATTTAATCCCCCACGTTGAAACGCCGATTAACGCCTACCGAAATCAATTGATTTTTCTTCCAGGCCTATCCGATTACTCATGTGAGCACCCACATGCCGGATACGTGCGCCACTCAATTCCAATTAACGACATTACCTCTTCTAAGCTTCTAGACTCACTAAAAAATACTTAAAACCTTCAGTAATCAATGGGATTAAAATTCCGGACGATTACCTACAACTCCTTCAAACCTGTTGCATTCAGAGTTTTAAATTGTTTAAAATCCGCATAACACAGCGTTTAGTTCAGGATATTTCGGACGAAGAGCAAATTTGCGAAGTCATCGAAAAAGAACATCGCAGAGCGCATAGAAACCCAAAAGAGGTCCGCATTCAGATCCTAGAAAAGTACTATTTCCCACGGATGGCTAACATTATTCGCACGCAACTGTCAACCTGTGCCACTTGTAAATTGCACAAGTATGACAGGCACCCAAATAAACCACCACTACAGCCAACTCCTATCCCTAATTACCCATGTGAAATACTTCATATCGACGTTTTCACATTGGAGAAAAAAGTATATCTCAGTTGCATCGACAAATTCTCTAAATTCGCTAAACTTTTCCCCTTACAATCGAAATCAGCAATCCATCTTCGCGAAACACTATTGGATGCACTCCATTACTTTACGGCGCCTAGAATGATAGTTACTGATAACGAAAGAGTCCTTCTATGCCCAACTGTCCTAAACTACCTTCGAACTTTAGACATTGAGCTATACCATACCCCAACTCAGAAAAGCGAAGTAAACGGTCAGGTAGAAAGATTCCATTCCACCTTCATGGAAATATATCGATGCTTGAAAGGCGAATATCCCACCTTTAAGCCAAACGAGCTTATCTCAATTGTTGTAGACAGATACAATAACTCTGTCCACTCGGTGACAAATAAAAAACCCGTTGACATTTTTTTCAACCGAACTTCCCGAATAAACTATCAGGGGCTATCTAATTTTAAACAGCAAACTCTTGAGGACATTCGAGGCCTCATTGAGCACAAACAAAACTTAACCAATAATGGGCGCAATAAAAATAGAGGCGACCCAATTTCCTATGAACAAGGTGACACCGTTTATGTCGCCAATAAACAGATTAAAACAAAAGAAAAGCAGCGATTCAAAGCGGAGGAGGTTGAAGATGACCGAAAGGTCACTATCAAAACAAGGTCGGGAAAAATCTTTCATAAATCCCATTTAAGAAATTAAATTTTTTTTTGATCAACAATGCAGTTTGTATTTTTCTCGACAGGGAAGACTGGCAACAGTGTATCATAACTCCTCAAAACATTGAAATTTATCTATACAAAAGTGCGTACTGAACGTTTCACTGACTCATAACCTCCTTCATACACAAACAAACAAATAAACATTAGTAATAAATAGAAAAACTCAATAATTCAATTCTTAGTTTAAGTTAAGCAAAAACAAAAAACCTCTCATAACAGGGGAACAATTAATTAAAATGACATTGAACCACATCAAATAAATTTTTTTTAATAAGAACACACGAATAATACAAAACAAAATAACAAAATAGCAAGAACACCAACACAAACATTAGGCTTAAGACAAAGAAACTATTTAATTGTAAGAATCGACAATTTTAGTAATAAGAACACACGAATAATACAACAAAATACCAAGAACACCAACACCAACATTAGGCTTAAGACAAAGAAACTATTTTATTATAAGAATCTATAATTTCATGTGCACGTAATCCTCTGCCGGCGTTAAAAGTGCGTCCACGAATTCAGCACGGAAAACCTAAAGAAGTTATCTGTAATGTCAGATGAGATTTGGATATCCTTTTCAGTGGAGATAGTCATAGCCCTCTCCATTATGACAACGGTATTCATCGTTTGGAAAAAGATAACGTCGACCAAAGGAATCCCTAAACTGCGAGACCCGCCTGCAAACCTGGAAGCGCAGGATACTCTGGAACCCGCAACCAAAGCCTAATAATCTGTGGGACACAGATCTTGTGGTGGGGAGGAGTTAACACCGGCCAAACGCCCCCTTCCCTTCACCGCCTCTCGACCCGGATACCTGACTCCGCGACTTCCCTCATCACCCCACTCATCCAGCCCGACGACCAGCAGAGACACAGCAGCGGTAGTGCAAACACCAAACGTCAGCGGCGTCAGAGCGACAGAACGTCAACGACAGAATTGCACCGGCAGAATTGCAACGGCAGTAGCGTGAGAATGGAAGAGCACTGACCGCCCGCTAGCTGCCTCAGCAATACCTGCCGCTACCCCTTCCCATCGCTGCGACCAACCCAAAATGCAGAGCTAGCAACTCGTTGGCCCAAATATCCAGAACCGCTGCTATCAGCAGCGCGACAATGGAAGAGCACTGACCGATCGCTAGCTGTCTCAGCTATAGGTTCTCCTACCCCTGCACACGGACGGAAATGCAACACCAGCACCTGGAGCCTAGCAACACTTTGGCCCAAAACCCCCAAAACCGCTGCTGTCAGCATCGGACCGCTGCAACCGCTCGCCAGCGTTATGCAGCCAACAAGCCAGCCTAAGTTATGTTTTAGACTTACTTCGATTTGTACCCCCAAAGCCAGCACACCTTTATCAATTGTTAATAAAACCATTGTAACGTGTAAACACGATTTACTGTTTTATTTTAACGTAGCATCGTTGAAATTAATTTGCGAGCTGCGAAGGACGAAGGGACTTGTAACTGGAAACACGAGAATGCAGATATCACTAACTAGGTAATATCCGGGGGAATACTCCCCCCTCTGGCCATGTCTGGCCATAACTTATATGATCACCATTTGACAGCAATAAAATCAGCTTTAATTATTCTGTCGGACAGGGATCCTTTTATTGTTTTGGGGTATTTTGTTATAAGCCTGCTTTAGCCTGTTTTATTATAAGCCTGCAGTTTTTGTGAGGCTTACGCAGCGGAACTTTGTTGCAGTGGCTTGCCACGTGCACTCTAACGCCCACAAAACACTAATAACAGTAAGAGCTAGAAAGTTGGGATTAAGCATGTAATTCTTAAAATGCCAATAATTTTTTACAGACCCGACCACGAACACTTTGACGCCCACCAACCAACTGCAAGATTGGTTTACCTTAGAACACAGAGATCTCGGAAACTATGAAACCACTCCCAATTTAATGTCTACAAAATAAGTTAGAAAGATGGGATTAAGGCTGGAAGCAACTAATTGCACAAAAAACTCGTGAGTTCATAATATTCAAATCTATGATTTGGCTTGACCTTGTAAAATATTTTTTGTCTATTTCCCAAAAATTTTATAAATTGGAACATCATTTAACCATTTATTAATAAATGTAGGCCATAAAACCTCATCTCGAGAATATACATTTTAAATCCCAACATCCTAGCTCTAATAGTTTCTGAGTTTTCACTGTTTTTAGTTTTTCCACATTTTGTGTACGTTAGAGTGTGAGTTTTGGAACGCTAAAATAAACTTGCGCTGCATTTGCATCTCAATCCGAACTTTGTATCTTCAATAATTTTTGAGATATCAGCTTTTATACAGATTGACACACAGACAGTTCCTGATCTACCCAAGAAATATTCTGTGAGCAGAATGGATTTGTCATTCAATCACCATTTGAGGTTACTCGACCTTTCAGTATATTTTTATGTAGTGCGCATTCAGCAATGGCAGCGCTAACTATAAAACTAACTAACTGTTTTTCTTACTTTAACCATTTTAGTTAATGTAAAACCAGGCACTGAAGTATTTGTTTTGGAAGCAAGGTGAAAAACAGAATCTCTACACGTTAGTGAAGGAGTGTTGGTCTGGTTGATGAGAGATAACCTACCCGTCATGAGTTAGCCAATGAGAAGAACCATCCAGGTGATGGGAAACGTAGCTAGTAACTGAAGTTTATGGGATGTACTGGCATCCTATCACTCGGCCGTCACCGCTGTTCCTAGAAGACACCCAAATTCCGAAATTAAGCAAGAAGTTGATCTGGACCAGCCAAAAATACTCTGAAATAAATAATGATAGGTGACACTGTATCAACACTACCAGTGCTGCTACATATCCGTCCAGTGGCACTGGCACCTCTAGGATCGTAGTTTATATACCATTATTACAAAACAGCTCAACTATAAATTGAACATTGACACGGGCCAATTCCTAATAATTTTCAAATCTAATCTATATATTAGGCGTATCCCCACATAACCAAAGGTCATGCAGTTAGTCCAGCACTTAGTTTTCCAAAAAATCAGATTGTTAGCGAAATGCTTATATTAATAATAATAATATAATATATAATATAATTATTAGTATTAGTATTAGTACAAAAATAAAGTTCAAATCAATCAATATAGCCTTGAAAATATTTAAGCGGTCTTTCTGTTTATAAATTAAAAAACAACAACAGACTTCGAAGTGAGGACGAAAATTACGTTAAATATTTATTGTTTCGTCCAATATATATATGTTTTCGTCGTTAAGATAATTCTCTTCCGAAGCGAACGGACGTGTTTTTTTCTACTCTCGTTAACTTTGTTGGCTACTTACGAATATACGCTTAAAGCCGATACGAATTTCTATGTATAAATAAAACCTTCAGCCGTTTGCCTTCCGCGCAGTGAACTAAACTGTGTAGCTTTTGTTTCTTTTGTTTAAACTCTCAATTTACTTAAATTATTTTCACATTCTCCTATTTCTCGTTTTTTGCGATAAACGGTTCCTCTCCCGCTCGCGCCTCTCTCGTTTTGTTTATCTATACCTTATCTTGATTTCAATCTATTCCCCCGCTCCCTCACTTTTCTTATAGTGTGCATATCTAAAACTTATCTTGTTTTTATTCTTCTTTTTCTGTTCTCGCACAGTGTGCTTTTTTCGATTAAATAGTGCTTAAAAATAATAATTATAACTCATTATGTCTGAAATTGTCTGCAACTTAAAATCTTGTAACAAAATAATTACAACTAACCAGCCGAGCGTTTTGTGTTGGCTTTGTGATAATATGGTTCATGCCAAATGTGCCAGTTTCCGTGCCACCGTATCGGACGTTTTGGCCCGAGGCGATTCCGGCTTACATTATTGCTGTGAAAGTTGTCGGGGGACTCAAAGAAAAATGAGATCTTTTATGCGGCAGACAAAAAATGGTTTTCGTGAGGTGCTCGGCGCTTTTCGTGAAGCCAGCGATTTGCTCACGGCGCTGGACACCCAATTTAATAATGTCCAATTGTTAAATGAGTCTCCAAAGCGTAAAAAATCAAACTCTTGTGTGCCGCAGATCACTAGTTCCCTTCTCGCTCCCACTTCTTACCTTCAGAACACTGAAGTGTCGCCGTGTTTGGAACGCCATTGGCCAACACTCCGGTGAGTACGAAAAATTCGGCATCCGAATTTTCTGGACATGATGGTTGGAAGTCGTTAGATAGTTGGTCTGCTTCAAGGCTCCTGGCTCCTACAGAGCCAATCTCCATTAACATAAACTCACCCGATACACTGCAGGGAAATTTCGTGCCCGGACTACCGGCGTCCACTGGCGGTGCAGGATTAGAACCTGCTACACCAAAGCCCCTAAAGGTAATCCCACCTGAGAAACATATATTTGTTTCCCGGCTTTACGAGGATACCGCTGAGTCAGACGTATTGGCATACATACAAGCCAGAACGAAAGCCGACATTAAGGTGGATAACATAACTAAATTTAAATATCATTATAATAGAATAGTATCATCATTTAAGATTCGCGTCCCCTCGGTGGAATTTGACAAAATGTGCTCAACCAAGTTCTGGCCGGGTTTCACCACTTGCACGCCCCGAAGATCTTTATTATCCCACTCTGGAGCTGGCGATCGATGCTGGTCCACTCCAAGCGACTGAGCCTACTAGGGCTGTCAAAAAGGTTTGATGTTTTAGCATGTCAGACTTTCTTAAACTTAATATTCTTATATCTGATTTTGACTGGTCCGATCTCTACGCATGCAATGATATGACTTCAGCTTTAAACATATTCTACCATGCAATAAACCTAATTTTTGATATATTTGTTCCGATGAGGTACCCGCCCAGAACGGATAACCCTCCTTGGTATACCAAGGGCTTAAGCACCTTAAAAAATATAAAGTTCAGGCTTCAGAACAAATACTTAAAAACTAGAACTCCGCTTAGTTACTCTCAATACTTAATTGATCGGTCAAATTGTACCGTGCATAACGTTCAGTGTTATAAAAATTATTTAGCTCGTTGTAGGACCCAATTAACACAGGATTCGAAACAGTTTTATAATTTCGTTAAGACTAAGCGTAGACCAAAAACGTTTCCTTCAGCACTAACGTTTGAAAACTCAACGGCTCAATAGCCGATATATTCGCCAAGTTTTTTCAAACCACATATTCACCTTCGACAACCGCTAGGCAGCCTTATGTCTACGGTGTTCCACAGTCGAACCTCGTCACGCGACCTTTTCTATCTAAGAGTGGTATTCTTAAGGATCTTCAGAGTATTAAGCCGACCTACTCTCCGGGCCCCGACGGCGTTCCCGGCTGTGTGCTTAGGTACTGCGCGTCTTCCATTTGCAATCCTCTTCTCAAACTGTTTAACCTCTCGCTTGAAACGACTACGATTCCCCCTATTTGGAAGGAATCCTTCATCATTCCTTTACACAAGAAAGGGAAAACTTCGGATGCTGGTAATTATAGAGGTATCTCTAAATTATCAGCAATTCCTAAACTCTGAGAAAATTATTGTGCCCCATTTGCAACACCAGTGTAGATCAGTAATATCACCATATCAACATGGTTTTATGACTCGACGGTCTACAACTACAAACTTACTTGAATTTACCTCTTATGTCATTACTGGGTTCCGAAAAAGTTTTCAGACAGATGTCATCTACACTGACTTTAGTAAAGCATTTGACTCTGTAAATCACTCACTTTTAGTTCATAAACTTGACTTAATCGGATTCCCATGCGATCTTCTTAAGTGGGTTGAAAGTTATCTGACTGGTAGAACGCAACGTGTTTTATTTGAAGATGTCTTGCCTGGTCCGATTTATGCTTCATCCGGTGTCCTTCAGGGAAGCCATTTAGGTCCGCTATTTTTCACATTATTCGAAAATGACCTTCCAATCGCTTTAACAAATTCTTATATTTTAATGTACGCAGATGATGTGAAACTTTGTATTCAATATAATGATGCGTGCTACCAGAGAAAACTACAATCTGACCTTAACAACTTTCAATTTTGGTGCTCTGCAAACTTACTAAATCTTAACGGCTCTAAGGTAAAGCAATGACCTTCAGTCGCTCTAAGCCGTTAATATCCACTTATACACTTTGTGGTGTAACCCTAGATAGAATTAAGCTAGTAGACAACTTAGGTGTCCTATTGGATGCCAAACTTACATTTTCCGACCACATATTATCCATGGTTAACAAAGCCTGTCTAAGGGCCAGCAGCCTTTTAGTATGTACATGTTTTACAAAAACGCCAAATCAACAAATTGGAAACGACTATAAGAAACCCGTTACTGTTATACACAATTTTAAAATATTAATTTTGCTAGTTTTTCGGGTTTTGTGGGCGAAAGGGTGGGCGTAGCTAAATGGAAAGAAATAATTCGCATTTGGGGCATCATTAAAATCTACATGTTTAATCCGAACTTTCTATCACTTTTAGTTACCGAGATATCAGGTTTTCGTGAAAATGCGAAAACCGTTTGAGCTTGGTGGGCGTAGTGGGTGTGGCCAGATAATAGAACCACTAAAAGATGCGCTGGCATCCAAAGTTTATTCATAGTGAATTTCAACTTTCTACCTCTAATAGTTCCCAAGATTTTAGCGATTTTAGTTTTTCGCGATTTTTGGGCGTTAGAGTGGGCGTGGCAGGATGCTGAAATAAACTTGCGCTGTTCCGGGACCCCAGGAATCTTCATGCTTATTCTCAACTTTGTATCTGCTATAGTTCCTGAGATCTTAGCGTTCATACAGACGGACGGACGGACATGGCTCAATCGACTTCGCTATTGATCCTGATCAAGAATATATATACTTTATAGGGTCGGAAACGCTTCCTTCTATCTATTACATATTTTTCAACGAATCTAGTATACCCTTTTACTCTACAACTAACGGGTGTAATAAATAGTTAACAATTCGCATTGGGAGCATCGTAAAAAGATATCAGCTTTTCTAGAAAATCCGAAAACCATCTTTTGAGCGTATGGGTGGGAGTGGCCGGATAGTAGTACCACTATAAGATGCGCTGGCATCTAAAGATTATACTTTCTGAACTTCAACTTTCTAGCTCTAATAGTTCCTGAGATTTCAGTAATTTTAGTTTTTTGCGATTTGTGGGCGTGGCAGGATGCTGTAATAAACTTGCGCTGCGTAGGGACCTCAAGAATCTTTATGCTTAATCTGAACTTTGTATCTTTTATAATTCCTGAGATCTCAGCGTTCATACGGACAGACGGACATGGCTCATTCGTCTTCGCTATTCATCCTGATCAAGAATATATATACTTTATAGGGTCGGAAACGCTTCCTTCTACCTGTTACATACTTTTCAACGAATCTAGTATACCCTTTTACTCTACGAGTGACGGGTATAATCAGGGAAATACATATTTAACGTAGGAAAAAAATATATAAAACAAAATTTGCATATTACAATTTTTAATTGTATAAACACAATAAATTATTATCAGTAATAAGAAATTTGAAGGTACTATCCGAATGGCATCTTCAAGCACAGTGAGAATTCTTAATAAGATCGGTAAAAGATCGCCTAATACGAATGGATGGAATGTGGAACAGATATTAAACGCTGTACAAATAACAGACGGCTTAATGCTATCGAAAGAAATCGAAGCATCAACGAAAAAGGGCGCGAAATTTATTTCTTAGGAAGATGATTTCGCATTACCAGAATTTTTGTCATTTTGATCCACTAAATGAAAAATGTTTGATGTTATCTTTACAATCTGAAGATATTTGTAGCATAAATCAGTTTAGGCTAAAATAAAGAGGAATGGTTCCAGCTAGATATTTTGAATATTATATATGATTACTGGTATATTGTTGTAAAGGCATACTTTACAATAAGATTAGGGGATCAGTTACCTTGCGTATAATATCAGATTTTCTTTCAACGCTAAGAAGTGTGCATTTCTGTGGACGTAGGTAGAACATCTAGGGAATCTTATTGAAAATGGTGAGTTTAAAAAAGTTTTTAACGTTTTCATTCATAAAGCAATGAAAGTACTAGTTTAGAAATTAGTCTTTAAAGACTAAAATTAAAGCTTAATTTGAATTTGGAGACAGAAATACACTTCAGAATGCTTTAAAAAAAAGTATAAGGGTTTGCCCTTTTATTGGAGCATTTCACAAAAAAGGCCACTCCACCCAGTTAGATCAAAATAGATAGTTTTGAGTAAAAATAAAGTAAATTCGTCAAAAATTTTCAATGTTTTCCTTAATGATCTTGTTGTAATAAGGTGCGTGTCAATTTGGCAATAGTTACAAGGGATTAGCTTAAACCAGAAGTGCAGCGTGATCAACTAATAAAGACAAGACTATGTAGCTTTTGGATCCCAACCAGAATTCAACCACCACTGCAATATGTGGAATTGGATGTGATCCGTTTTTGTGATATTTGTTTGTAATATTGCGTTTACATTTATGAATAAACCTTCTTAGTTTAGCCGCAATAACGATTTAAGATCTGACAGCACTGGTTGGTAATGGGATCCAAATGTCATCTGTCAAAGTGAGAAGTTTTCAGTATACTCTGTCATTTCATCATGAAAAGACTTACAAACGAGGTTATGTAAAGTCTTTAGTCTATGTAGACAAGCCAAAAACGATTAAAGCCCTAAAATAGATAATAATATAGAAATAGGAATAAAACAGACTTCAACAAACTTTTTGATTCTATGATGCCATTTTAAGTGCATTATTCGATTAAAAAAAAAAAAAGAATAAATGATTTAGCCAAGTTCACGACTATAAGATGCCCGTTACTGTTTTATACAATTTTAAAATATTCATTTTGCTTACGTGAAAATTCCAAAGCGTAACCTTTTGTCAGAAAAAACATGTAGAGTAACTGATGGTGTGGCCAGATAATAGAACCACTAAAAGATGCGCTGGCATCCAAAGTTTATTCATAGTGAATTTCTAGCTGTAATAGTTCCCAAGATTTTAGCCATTTAGTTTTTCGCGATTTGTGGGCGTTAGAGTGGGCGTGGCAGGATGCTTAAATAAACTTGCGCTGTTCCGGGACCCCAGGAATCTTCATGCTTATTCTCAACTTTGTATCTGCTATAGTTCCTGAGATCTTAGCGTTCATACGGACGGACGGACGGACGGACGGACATGGCTCAATCGACTTCGCTATTGATCCTGATCAAGAATATATATACCTTATAGGGTCTTAGACAAGACCCTATAAAGTATATAGGTCACAAGGTCAAGACACTGGTGCAAGTGGGAATCCCTGCTCCAACCCGACCAGCAAATGATTGTGAATTGCAACGAGAAACAAACATTGATCCTATCGAGATCAGGACAAAGCGGTGGATATTTTTTCATAGATGCGCCAGATGGTACTGGGAAGTCTTTTCTTCTAGCGCTCATTTTGGCAACCATACAATCACCAAATATTGCACTGGTCATTGCATCATCTGGAATTGCGGCAACTCCTTTAGAATTTGATTTATAAAATACCATTGATTTTACAAAATACTATGGCTCCAATATGCAACATCAAAAAATTCTATGGAATGGGCAAAGTTTTCAAAACGTGTCAAATTATTGGTTTGGACGAATGCACAATGTCTCACAAGAAAGAATTGGAAGCGGTTGTTCGTACACTGTGATTTTTGGTGAAGCACTAATTTTATTGTCTGGTGATTTTAGCCTGCTGGTCAGCCTGCGTCATTACAAAAATTACTTGAAAACCAACATGCGTGTACAACTACAGCATGATGCATCGGCTGAAATATTTGCAAAACAGTTAATGAATATTGGAAATTGATGAATCTACGCAACTTATCACCTTACCAACAAACTTCTGTAAGATCACAGAAAAGCTTATTCAAATTGGTGCTAAAAGTTTTTCCAAACATTGAACAGAATCACAAAAATTACCAGTGGCTATTGTCGGCAGCAGTCATCTAGCTAATACCAAAATTATGGATTACAATTTGTTCAGCCTCACGGTGTACTGAATAATCTTTTTTATCTATAAGACAAGCCGAGATAAGCGCTCGCGAGTCGCCGATTGCTCGGCTCGCCTCATTACATTTCGTTCTCTATCGCTATCAACACGCAGTCGCAGCGCTGCTAAGATAAGTCATAGAAAAAAATCTTTCGACCTTTTTGAACGGTACACGGCACCGCATTTTTTTTTGTATAATTATAAGTTGTGAAACATATCTAGAAACAGGTGGCATAAATGAATGCTCTGCTCCAAACAGCTATATTGGCGGCCAAAAACGTTGATGTTAACACCATCAACATCACTATTCTGAATGGTATACCTTTCGAAATAACAACATAAATCCATCGATACTGTGAAAAATCAGGACAAACTTTTCAACTATCCAATTGAATTTTTGAATTTGCTCGATTTGCCACCACATGTTCATACATTGAAAATAGGCTTACCACTCATTCTCCTTCGAAATATAAATCCACCACGACTTTGGAATGGAACCAGGCTCTTAGTCAAGAAACTGATTAACAATGTTATCGTAACTACCATTTTGACTAGAATATTCAAAGGTGAAGACGAACTGTAGCCACGTATCCCAATAATTCCGACGTATATGCCATTCAAATTCAAACGTTTGCAGTTCCCGGGGCTCCCCCGACTTGCCTGGCAAAGCGAGGAGGGCGCGCTAGTAACTTAATTCTTTCTTGAGTAGTTGTGATAAAAATGCCGATTCGAAAGGGAACGAAGAGGATTTATAGAATCATATCAAACATAATCAAACCTTGATACATTTTTTAACAAAGTAAAAAATTACGAAAACGGCTCTGCACAAAAAAGCAATTGATGAAGATAAAAATAGCAATTAATTTTCAACCCTTCTGTGTCGTAGAAGAAAAAAGTTTTCGTAATGTGATCATTATATTAAATCCTCGTTATAAAATACCCAATAGTTTATTTCGCAATTATTTGCAATAATTTTAAAGAACATTTAAAATTAATTTTGCAAGCATAGAGACCAACTTTCTGCATAGTTGAAATACTTTTAAAATGTAAACACACAAGAGGCGCGAAATGTTCATATTCAAAAACTGGCTATAAAAACTGAAGCGTATAAGAATTCTAAATGCCTGCATTGGTTTTACAAGGTATTGAGTAAATTAACTGCTAGAAAATAAAAAAATTAATTATCTCTTCTTTTAAGATCACTGACTAAGAAATTTAGAACTTCATAGTTTAAAAACATATGAGCGTTCCTGAATCTTCAGGCGATTCAGTAAAGTACAACTGATATTGCGATTGATCTTATGGTATTTTGATATATTTAATAAATGGTTAAACCTAATAAATAACTTAATTTTAAAATATCACTTTGGTGGTCCTGCAGCCTTGAAGACTGGGTCTTCTTCAATACCTATGTATATCCAGATGTGTCCTAACTATTTTTGCTTTATCTTTAAGCCCGATAAACACAGAATAACGAGCTTAAAATTTTGGTAGGTGCATATTTTTCATAAAGCAGTTTGGGCCCTATTAAAATATTATATGGAACCATATGTAAATGTACTGAAAAGTTTTTTTTAGGTTAATATTCCTAAGCCGACAAGAAGAATGACAAGGGCCAAGGTGCCTATTTAGCAAAAAACAATAAATCTTAAAATTTCTTTTGTAAAACTTTAAATGACTTTGTGTTCAGCTAAGGATGCATATGTATTGTATCTAAACATTTTCTTTGTATATCCAATTATTGAACCTACAATACTATTACGATGCTTAAATACTTAAAATATTGGGTATACATTTTGGTTTAATCTTTCCTAGATAAGCAGTAATACGGATTCGAATTTTTACTTTTTGCACGAACTAAGGCACGAGACAAACTAACCTCATTTAGTCACAAGATACTGAAGATATTGGGTTTTTAATTAAGTCTTACCTGTCTGCGAAATGTGTGTTTTTCCTTCTCCAAAAACTTGTCAATCTCTTTTGAGTTGTACCGCTGCTGCAGTTCTTCCGGCGTACTGCGCAGACTTACTAAATACGCGATAATGTCACTGCAGCCGCGAAAGCATGAAAATCGGGAGGTCCCACCCCCAGTAGACGTAGTCGCCTCATCTGGTCCAGTTAACGATTCCGCCCGCGTGTGATCCTCTTCCATGAGATGGGCCAAAGTACCGATGGGCGTGCTGATGCTGTATTCCACGCCGTTGGGGGTGATATTGTAATTGTAATTGGTATGCTTCCATCCGTTAACTAGATTGATGTGCTGGGGACATCGCTGGACAGCTAACGCCTGATGTCAGCCTTTCTCATACACAAACACCAACACGTTATCTCACACACTCGCCGCTGTTGCAAAAGTATGTAATGATTACTACATTAACTTGTTAAATATCATTTAAAAAATAACATGAGTAGCTCGTTACTCTTATTTTTTTATTACAATTATCTTTCATCCAAGTTGATCCAGATTACTAGCACAAATCTGCGTGATATTTTTGGATGGAACCACCATCATAAACAATATATTAAATAATTTTGTAAGCCAATGCTTGTGGGAAGGAATTAATAATAATAATTTAAGATGGTCGTCATTACATACAAGCAAGTACGTTTAAAAAATACGCTAAATGGAACAGTATTGTGTTAATTTTAATGACTGACAGCCAATTTTACTCATCCGATATAAAACAGTGAGATAGAAACTGGCTTATACTCAAATCATACAGATGGCATCTTAGCGGTACTTTGTAGAGCTGTAAACAATTCGATTTTTAAATCGATTTAATCGATCTTTTTGGATAAGCGAAATAAATCAATTCTTTTTTAGGGAATCAATGCATCGACAAATTTGCTCATCTAAAAAAAAAATTAAGTAACCGAAAATAGTATTTTGAAGAAATATAACTCAAGTAAACTAATAAATATTAATCACTTCCAGAATCAGTGTGTGTTGGTGTTAAAGAAAAAAAGGAGAAATTACTAACTATGTTCGTTTTCCAAATAAATAATGTAGATTGTTGTCCGCGCTGGATGTATAGCGTCCTTGAAACCCAAAAACGTAGACATGCCTGTATTCACAAATAAAAGCACATTGTTAAAAAAAAACATTAAAACAAACAAATCAAATAAATTTTTTAATTTTTTAATTTTACTTTTGCTCGGAACTGTAAATTTGGTCTTTTCCCTAAAACTTTTTAAGCAAAATGTTCCTTTTTTTATTAATTTTTTTTCATTTTCGATCTTAAATTGATTTAATCGATCTTTTGAAGAATTGAAAAGAAAAGAATCGATTCTCAAAAAGTAGAATTGGTTACAGCTCTGGTACTTTTGGGATTTTTGACAGATGAGAAACAGCTACCCTCAGCAGAACAGCATCTTTAGAAACAATTTTTAAGAAGTGGATTTATAATTGTACATTATACTCAAATCATACATTTGACATCTCAGCAACACTTTTCCAATTTTTGACAAATGAGAAACACCTATCCTCAGTATAGAAAAGTCTAAAATTATACTGTCACAGCAAACTGCTGCGAAACGGTTGGAACACTTTACAGATGTGAAGCCCTTGTTATCAAATAGCACATCAACAAGTCAGGTATTAACGAAAACGAAACTCGTGGAGTAAACTAACGTATTACATTAAAACCAGAAGAAACGATATATTCGAGTGCCGCGACTATAGGATACCCGTTACTGTTTTATCAAATTTTAAAATAATAATTTTACTAGCCCACATTGACACAGCGACACATTTTTTTAATAAAAGCATGATTCACAACTTATGGTAAGAATAATGGTTAGTACGCGTGGCCAAATGCGAAAAATACATTATAAGAAGTTACATGCTTAATCCCAACATTTAATCGTTTATAGTTACCGAGATCGAGCTTGGTGGGCATTGGCCGGATAATGATACCACCAACGATCCGCTGCCATTTTAAGATAATATTGTATGCTAAGTGCCAATTTTCTAGCTCTTATAGTTTTTGAGATTTCCCCGATTTTGAGGTTTCGTGGGCCAAGTGCCTCTGCTGGCGGAATTTTAATAATAGCTCGGGTAAATAAATATATATTTTATTGAAAATATTTATTTAATTTTCTTAATGTATTCTTGATATATTCTAAAAATATTAATATGTTACCTCAAGTAAATCTCATACATCTCACATAAAAAATATAAAGAATTTTGTAACTTTAAAGTCTTCTGAAATATATATATTTTAAACATTTTAAATTCAAAAAACAATTATATGAAAATAATAAAAATAATTTAAAATAATTATAAAAATATATATTGAGGCTATTCAGAAAAAACCCATTCATAACATCTTGCATCGTATTAACTCTTTTATCTTTCTTGGAGTGGTTCAGTCGTATTCTTCTGAAATCTTTATTCCTGGCTTCGAGTGCCTCTTCAGGCATTACTCCAATAGGCAGATTTACATGGTTTATGGCGTCTGCACCATGGATTAATATATTGTGAATGGACGCGGATGAATACCAAACAAAAATTGGAATCATAGCGGCCACGCAAATATGCTGTGTTTGCCGGCTATGCATGGGCATCCGGCCAGACGCTGTGTCAGCAGTTTTGGTCGGAGCGAGCCGTCGAACGAACGGTCATTGCCGCTGACGGTTAACTTAGTTAACTACTCCCCTTTCAGGAATGAGGCCGCCCTCGGGCGACCCTAGTCTGGCAATCATCTCTTTTATCTGGGCCGTAGTTCTTCTGGCCTGGGTGAATCGCCGATAGGTTAATTCGATGCAGATCAACGCGCAGCATATTGCTCCTGCAATTAGCATTATCTGATATTAGCGATAGTCGTTGACCTCTTCTCCGAATCGTTTGATGTGTTCCAAATTACGTTCACTTAATCGATGAAGGTATGGAAGACTAAGGATGTTTCGTTCCATAGTGACGTTCAGAGAAGGCGAGAGGGCTACTCCCGGAGCCCTTTTCTGGGCTGTGTCATGGTTGACAAATCGGGTTTCGTTGACTGTGGTACCCTGTACGTGGACGTAAGTGCCATTGTCCACACTCACACGAGCCGGGCGATCATTTACAATGACAATTCCATCGTCAACGTAAGTGACGGGATGCAGGCCATTTTGCTGAATTACGCAGTGTGCAGTGCCTCCAGCGTGAAGCTCCTGGGCGCACGAACTTCTTAGCGCCAGTTGGCAAAATTTGGCCCCTGGTGTTACGGAGCAGTTTTTTACCGTGCGGATCTCCCCATTGAATTCCGCTATTATATTGTCTTCCAGTCTGAGAGTGGTGCCATGATGTGACACAGGAAAAACGGTGATTTTGTTGCAGACTGACTTAATTTTAGGAAACTTAATAACAAAATGTAAGATGTTAATGGATTGTAAAACTTTCACGGACGCTACGGACAAAACATCTTCGATGGCGGTCTCCGTGGGCTCTTCCATCCACACACTTTCTAGGTCTGCATGATCTAGTATGCTAGGGCTAACGACATTAATTTTTGCAAGGGCGACTGCAAGCATCAAATTCTGCAGCTCCATTACCATCATCCTATTACGAGTTAGTAACATCTCGTATAGGTGTCCCGTATCAATTTGGGATTCCTTATTTTTTTATTTGGTCTTTTATTGATTTGGTCTTGGACTTTGGTATTGATATTTAATTGCCTATTATTTGCATCAATGAGTTGGAATTCGTTGAATTTAATTTTTTCAAAATCCTCGGCGTCCGGCGTTCCCGCCACTACCTTTAAGGCTTTACCTAGGAAGTCTAAACTCCTGGCTACTCTATGGTGAATGCTCAATGACTCGAGCAGGTCACGCAAGTGGGCGGTATCCGCGCCCAAAAGTTTTTGCATATGCGATTGTGGGAACCTGTTGGTCATTCCGTCTGTCTCTTCCACCTCGCGCCTATACTCCGAGAGATTCGCTGAGTGTCTTACAAATGCGAACTCTTCCCATACCAAAATTCGACCATCAACGATGGGAATGTATTTGGCTTTTGAGTAGTCTGTTATGTACGCCGAAGCTGCGGTCAAGAAGAGTAGCAGGGGTATGATTGTAACCTTGTAATTCGGATATACTGTATTGTTTGTTAAAGACGGGTTAACCCACCACCAAAGCACAGAAAAAGCGGTATGATTAAAAATAATAGTAATGAAAAGCTTACGCCAAGTGGCTAGGGATAAAAGTAATGAAAAATGAAAAATTATCAGGTGAGCGATAACATGGTTATGCTTGGCCTACCTAAGGTTGTCTTTGTGGACCATCCTCCCCTTAATGAGGACTGTGGTCCCCATGTCCGCTTCTACCGTTTGTTCTTCACATAACGGCGAAAGCTTGTTTCCTAGTCTCCTGTTGGATTTTACCAGGACTTTGTCGCCAACATTGAATTTTCTGTTCTGCCGGGAGGCATTTTCCCTGCTTCTTAGCTTATCCTGGGCATGCCTTATTCTACCCTCTATATCGCACTGTGGGTCATTTGATTGAGTGACTACCACGTCGGCAGGCCTCTTACCGATGACCGAATGGATAGATTTGTTGTATTTTGTCGTGGCCAGTGAAATCAACTCTACAGTGTCGCTGAGGCCTTTGTCGATTTTGAGGCATCTAGCTAGTTCCACCAGAGTGCTGTGGAAGCGTTCCACTTGTCCGTTCGAGACGTTGTGGAGGGGCGGCGCATTCGAGACGCTAACGCCGAAGTGGTTTTCCAGCATGGTCAAAATAGTGTGCGAATTCAATGACGGTTCATTGTCGCAATAGATGACCTTAGCTTTGGGGAAAACGTTCAAGAGTTGTAATAGGGCCGGTTTGAGATCCTCTATTGTTCTAGAGAGAATCGGTTGGACCAATGCAAATTTTGAAAACTTGTCAATGCATGTGAGGAAGTATTTCCTGTCTGTAGAGAAAATGTCTATGTGCAGCATTTCCCCCACGTGCGATGGGACTGGCGTTTCGCCGAGTTCCTGTTTTTTTGGATGTCTGTCATATTTGGCTCTCGCGCATGTCGTACAGTTTGAGACGATTTCGCTGGCCAATTTTGTCATCTTCGGGAAGTAGTACTCGGAGAGCACTTGCTTCACATTTTCCTGGGCCGATCTATGGACCCTATTATGCTCAGCTGTGATAATTTCCCGCCTCTCAGCAACTGCGAAAATGTCTGTTACTTGATTTTTGCAGTACCAAAATGTTGTTGCTGGAAATTGTCGCACCAGCTGGTCCTGTACCATGGCCAACGTGTGTAGGTCACAATGGATGGCGTTTACGCCATTAGGAACGATAATATCTGCGATTTCTCTGAGCAATGATTCTTTGCATGAGAAGCTAACTAAGTGACGCCTTTTGTTCCCAAACAGTATGAAGCTGCGTTTCGATGGGGAGCGCGCCTCTTCGAGAACCAATTGATTCTGGAAGCAATTCAACGGTTTGTCCGTAGAATCAATGGTGTGGGTCAGGGAGAGTTCGCTGTGTATCGTGGCTATGCATGATTCAGCTTCCTGCTCTTCCATGGCATTGAGTTGTTGTCTAGACAGCGCGTCCGCGATCAAGTTCTCTTTGCCAGGCTTATAAAAAATACGTGCACCTGACTCATCAATGCGCGCCTTCCACCTCTTGATTTTAGCGTTCGGATTCGACTCCGAGACCGCAAAGGTTAAGCGCTGATGATCAGTAAAGATATTTATGTCTTTTACTGCGTACAGATAGTCCCGTAATTTGGCTAATGCCCAAATAATAGCTAACAATTCCCTTTCATTTGTAGCGTAATTTATTTCCCTGTCCTTCAATGTCCTTGAGATCATTGTGATTGGACGACCCTCTTGGGACAATACCGCGCCAATGCCATAGGCTGATGCATCTGTCGTTAGATCAAATGCTTTTTTATAATCGGGGTATCTTAGCATGACGTCCTCAGATGCCAATATATTTCGCAGCTTCTGAAACGCTTGTTGCTGCGCCTCAAAGAACTGGACCGAAATGTTCCGCGACCTATGTCTACTAACCGTTCCGTTTTCCCCTTTCAGGATGTCCAAAATGGGTCTTTCTATTGCCGCAAAATCCTTTATGAAACATCTGTAGTAGCTTGCCAGGCCAAGGAATGATCTGACTTCAAACACGGATTTTGGTTCCGGGAAGTCTTTAATGGCTTTGACCTTCTCTGGGTCAGTTGTCGCACCATTGCTGGTGACTATGAATCCCAAAAAGTCTACGCTCTTTTTAAAGAAGCATGATTTTTCTACAGACACCCTAATGTTTGCTTCGTAGAGGTTCTTTAAGACCCAATCTACGTGTGTGACATATGATTCTTCATTTGCAGAAAAAATAATCACATCATCCACGTATACCACGTATAATTTGCCGATTTGCTCTCGCAAGATGTCGTCGATTGTCCTTTGAAAAATGCTGGCAGCGTTTTTCAGACCAAAAGGGAGTCTGCGAAATTCATATTTCCCCCCGCTTACCGAAAAGGAAGTTTTTTCGCGAACACGCTCTGCGAGCATGATCTGGTGGTATCCTGACTTAAGGTCCAATGTTGTAAAATATTTGGCCTTGCCTAGGTTTCCCAATATCATGGAGATATTTGGCATGGGGTACTTATCGGATACCGTTCTTTCATTTAGCTTGCGAAAGTCAATTACTAGTCGCATGTTTTTATTGTCCATTTCATCAGTGCCCTTTTTGTCCACTACCCATATTGGGTTGTTGTACGGAGACACGGATTTCTGGATTATGCCGATGTCCAATAGATTTTGGATTTCCTTGTTAACAAAATCGGCCGCCCCCATGGGGTACCGATACAGTTTTGCATAAATAGGTTCTTCATCTAATGTTCTTATTGTGGCTACTACCGAAGTGTTATACGGTAATGCCTCATTGGGGTCCGCAAATCCCCTTCTTCTGCTTTTAAGCATTTTTATAAAGGCATCTTTGATTACAGGGGTGCGTCAGAGCAATCTACGTTAGTAAAGTTGACATCAGCACAGGTATGAAAGAAAATTTCTTCGACTTCCGTACCCCACTCCCAGATTTTAAGCAAAGCGATGCCCCAGCCTGTGTTAACAGGTCGAGGCCGATTATCTCATCGAACGTTGATAGGTCCTATAGAATAAAGAACGTTGCTTTTATATTGAAAATTGAGACAAGGAATTTCTGTTTTATTTGTGTTGTGCCGTGGATTGAATGAATATTGAAAGGGGCTTCCACGCCGCCGGCTTCCTATTCTGGTATGCCGGGGCCTGTGATGGCTTCAACATTCTAGACAGTGATGGATCCACTTCCATGGGTTTCGGAGTGCCTCCACGGTGCCCATCGCCGCGTGGAGCAGGTGACTGTCTTTCTTTCACTACTGGCCTAGAGACTCAGTTAGTGTTCCAAAAGATAAGTAAGTTAACGACAGTGGCCGGAGTTATATTTAAGTATGTCTGTTCTTTATTGAAATCAGAATAAAACTGAACTTAAAGCTAACAAAAATTGGAATCATAGCGGCCACGCAAATATGCTGTGTTTGCCGGCTATGCATGGGCATCCGGCCAGACGCTGTGTCAGCAGTTTTGGCCGGAGCGAGCCGTCGAAGGAACGGTCATTGCCGCCGCTCGGTTAACTTAGTTAGCTTTTACATAAGACAAATATGCCAATGCATGTACGAGTATATACTCCTATCGCTGCTCACTTCAGTTTTTAGCTTCTAAGAAGAAATGTTTGCAAATAAAAGTTCAGTCGTGAACACCACTCAAGAAGATAATGTCCTATGATTTCTCCTGTCATTATATGGCGACCGTGAAAGGACGCTAAAAAGTGCAAAAATAAAAACACATAAAAAAAGAGTAAAGCGATGTTAAAGTGCAAAAAAAAAACAAACAACAAACAAATCAAGAAATACTATAAAACATATTCGAAGGCCTACAAAGCTAGAGAGAAGCAAACAGAACAAGCAAAAATTAAAAAAACTGAAGAACCATTTACAACGCATGGTAGGCAGGACCGCCCACTATTCCAACGATCTGGGATTCAAAAAAGCAGTAATAGTACGGCAAGCAATATCCGCTGGCTGTACCACCGTTGAAAGGGAATGGATGGTACACCCGTACCACAAAAAAACAAACACTCACTTCAAGAGGCACTGGAGGCGCAGCCGAAGGATAGACCAAGACCTTTGACCATTGCCGAAGATAAAGCAAGGCAAGCAGCGAGCCCAGGACAGGGACGACCAGTTAACTCAAATACCAAAAACTGCACCCCCAAAAAATAAACAAAGGGGCGGAGAGCGAGCTAAACTCCTAAAAGAGAGAGCGGTGATAATCGGAGACCTGAAGGAAGGAAGACCCCAAACTAACCAGGAAAAATTGAAACGGCGTCTAAAGGAATTAAATTGCCTTCTCCACCGGGAGAAGAAGAAGCGGACTAAGTAATTAGTTCACCTCTTGATTTTTTAGCACTTGCAACGCGTTTACGCGGGGTGTGATAATTAAGTTCATTAACAACCTATTTTTTCACATAAACTCATGTACTAACACACAACTTTTGGTGTAAGCTTAATATAAGTAAAGCTATTGTAACTTGAATTTTGATGATATGTAAACTAAAAGTTTTGCACTAATTAACCATATCATTTATAGGTTTACTAAATATCTTATCCCCTCTACCTTCATAGAAACCTTAATCAAAATAAAAAAAAAAAAGTAAATGTGGGTCTGTGGAGCTCAAAAGAGGAAGAAGTAAAAGACAATACGGCAAATGTCGTAAATAATGTCATAGTTGACAACACTCCTCTTTTCACATCCATGTATATTTTGCTTAAAATAATAACTGTAGCTCTGTTGATACAAGTAGTGCTTTAAGTGCATTACATCTACAAAAAATGTATCAAAAGAGAACATTTGTATTGAGCCGAGCTCAAAACCTCGACAAAATTAACAAAAAAAAAACGCAAATACATTTTTCAAAAGGGATTAATAAAACGATTATATATATAAATATTCTATATCTTTGCTTACATAAGGAAGCTTATAATCGATTAATCATATTTTTAGCAAAATCTAAAGATTAAATACAAACTTTTAAAACTAAGGGAAAAATTCTATCATAGCGACACCGAAAAATATCTATAACTTAAGATGCTTCAGACAGGGTAATTATAAAACACCCAGAGTTTTTTGACAGAAATAGGCATATTACTCAAGTGAAAGTTGAATCTGTTACCGACAGCAACGAAATACTGGCAGCATAAATATTGCTAATCAGGCTAATGGTTAAGAATAGAAAAATTCTTGGCTAATAAAAAGACCGAGATTTTGAGATGTTATAAGTGTGTTAACAAAAATACACACATACGAAAAGAAACGCTCGAAAAACATTTGGGCGAAATTATCATTAACGCCAACAAAGTAAGAAGAGCTATAGCAATAAGTCGAGAATCACTATCTACTTGTCATGAAAGTCAAGTAATACTTACTCATAATCAGATTACATCTATTGTAAGAAAAGTTCTCCAAAAGTATGAGATTGTTTTCCATATACCAGAGAACTTTAAAGACCCAATAGAGGCAAATATAACAATTGCCTACACAGACGTCCACGATAATTCGTTGGCTGATATTGATTTTGAGGAAGATACCAGTGAAGATTTCTTAGGGTTCGAAAGCCCACTAGAAGTCAGCAAAACAGAAATAAAGGTGGATACAGAAAACATTAAAAACATAGTTGAGGAATAGGAAGAGGCAACAATGGCTCAAACCAATGTCCAATTCTTAAAAACTGCAGCTTCACTCATTCCTGAGTTTGATGGCAAAGCAGGAAATCTACGAAGCTTCCTAGATGCCTTGGAGCCTGTAGACGGAATAAAAGAATCATATGAAAACACATCAGTCCAAACTCATGAATTTGCAGCAAAAAACAAAACGGCAAATGCATATGCCACAGAAGTAGAAGATCTGACCAGAGCATTACAATGGGCTTATATAGACGATGGCTTAACACTAGAATTAGCATCTAAATATAGCACCCAAAGTGCTGTGAAGGCAATGGCAACAAACTGCTCAATTGATAACGTAAAACTTATCATGCAGGCGGGAACGTTCACAAATATGAGCGAAGCCATAACTAAATTTGTCAATAGTTGTACCGAAGCGACAGGGCAATCGAACGCCGTATTATCGGTATAAACAAAACAATTACCGAGGAAATAACATATATCGGGGCAGAGGAAACCGTGGTGGTGGCCGTGGCAATTACAATAACCGTGGCTATTATCACAACAACACCACACCGCAAGGAACCCACAACTCCTCAAACCGCGGAAATAACAACAATAGAAATGTTAGGAATATACAGGAAAACGAGGAGGACCCCTTGACGGTAGAAGAGGAAGAAGAACAGTAAGAATCTATAAAATCAATATTAGCCTCAGTTTTTTTTATAAAAGTTAAAAATGAAAAAACCAACAAATATTTAACATTGTTAGTAGATACGGGAGCCGAGATTTCATTATTCAAACAATGTAATCAAGAGTACCCCGAATTGGACAGTTCTAAAATTTCAAATATAACGGAAATAGGACAAGGTTCTATAAAATTCTTGGGTTTAGCGTTAGTGGAGCTTAAAACAAAAAATATCATTATACCACTTGACTATCAAATAGTCCCACCTGATTTTCCGATTCCATGCGATGGCATTCTGGGAATAGACTTCATTATAAAATTCAACTGTATCTTAGATTTTCAAGACTCACAAGGTTGTTTAGTATTAAGACCGAATAACCTGACTTTTCCAATACAAATCCCAATGCACAATTCAATTTCCGATAATACTCTCTAACTACCATGTAGAGCAGAAGTAATTAAAAAAGTAAAAATTAACTCAAAAGAACCGTCCGTTTTTATTCCGAGCCAAGAACCATTTAAAGGTGTGCTGGTTCCGAGCACATTGGTTAACACAAGTTGCGCAACAGTCCGATTTCTAAATTCAAACTCTGAAACAATTAGTTTAAATGTTAATACAATTCAAGTGGTTAGAAAACTATGATATACAAAAGCCCAAGGAACGCAACCCTAAGTACAATAACGATAGAACAAAAGAAGTATTAAAAAAACTAAGTTTTCCATCTCAATTTCAAATAAAATTGTCAGAACTGTGTACAACTTATATATATCAGCTAACAATTTTTATAAACAAAAACTTCGCTTAAGCGATAAAACACCAGTATATATAAAAAATTTTAGAAATGCCGAAAGTGAAAAGCCAGAAATGAACAAACAGGTTGGCAAATTAATAAAGGATGGTATAGTCGAACCATCAATTTCAGAATATAACAGTCCATTATTGTTGGTTCCAAACTCAACAGAAAAACGATGGCGACTAGTGGTTGACTATATAACAGAGTTGTCCGAAGAGTCCAGAAACCTTACAACATTCTCTACAAATAAAGGTTCATTTCGCTATACGCGATTGCCATACGGACTAAAAGTGGCACCAAATTCATTCATGAGAATGATGGCCCCAGCATTTTCCGGTCTAGAACCATCACAGGCGTTCCTATACATGGACGACTTAGTAGTCATAGGATGCTCCGAACAACATATGTTCAACAATTTAAGAAAAGTATTTCAGTTATGCCGCAAATTCAACCTAAAACTTCATTCAGAAAAATGTTTATTCTTTTGGCACGAAGTTACCTATCTGAGTCATAGGTGCACAGACAAGGGTATATTACCAGATGAAAACCAATACGAAGCAATTAAAATTACCTAGTGTGTAGTATGCCCATATATTGAATACCCAGAGAGAGTACCGAGAGTACTTAAAGGGTGCGCACTGTAACACTTTGTTGCAGTGTTTACATAATCCAAAGTCCAAGGTCCATAAACCCTAAGTGGCCGAAATACGAACCGATCGTTCTGGCTTAGCCCGCACACAGTGCAAGTGTCCCCTCGCGCCTCCACTTGAGAGCGCATAACAACGTATATTATTATATTCCTTTATACATAAGTACATAGCCGTCTCTCTGCCGCCGCCTGCGAGCAGCGCAGCTACGAGACTTAGCCTTACTTAGACTTAAGAAATATTGTAAAAGAACAGACACATTTTGATCGTTGGAGCGGCACCTCAGCTGCTCCTTCCAAATAAAAACCAAATAAATGCCCAAAGATTGCCGCCACGCACACAGAACCGATAAGGAAAATTAATGAAAAAATAATAACAAAACCTCCATCACCCAAGCCATTACCGAAACTAAAAAAGACGTGCCCGAAGGATTGCCCTGGACCACTGGACAGCCCCCACTGCAACCACACCTGTGCGAGGACCGGCACCGGTAACGCCTGAGTCCAAAAAACCCTGGACAGCAGCGAGGGAACGTCAGCGTAGCCAAACCGGCGACGACCAGCTGACGTGAAAAAAAAAGAAATCAACTGAGCAGAAAAAATTTTTTTAACCCATGCACTGCGTTGCATAATTTTTTTGATTGGACTGCGATGCATATTTTTTTTATATAATATAATATTTTTTGAAAAATTGAGCGGAACCTCTTCTGCCCAATTTGAAAGTATTGGGCATTAGCTGTACAAATAATAGGTAGGAAAATATGTTCGATAAAAACTCAGATTTAAAAAAAAATTTTAATTTAATGAGAAGTAATAGCATAAGTAAAAAAGATCAAATAAATGATTCTGACTATTACTTCCCAGAAAAATTAAGTAACATTACAAAATCTGACTCAGAGAAAAATAAAATAGAAATTGAAAAAATAAAAATATATACAACATCTAAAATGGGTTTAGTAGACACAAAAGTTGTATATTCCACGGCAAATGTTGTTAATAAAATTGAATCCGAAAAAATCGATCTTCAAACAATTACAATATTGTTAATGATAATCGTTGTTATAATGTTAGCAAGCGTATTGCTAAAATTATATAAATTACACAACAAATGTTTAAAGAAAAAATTCCACAGTCAAGCAAATGACCTGGAAAAAATCTAAAATACAAAACCCAGAAAAAACAAAAATTATTATACACAAATGTAAACACCTAAAATCTAAGAAAATGAAATAACAGAAAATAAATATTAAAATATATTACGTAATTCTCTTTACAAAAGTATGGCTAAACTAAAGGCATGAATTGGAACAAATTGTACGAGGAGTTATCAATAATTAAAAATAATTTTGACAGATCGTAAAAGTCTCTAACTCAAAATAGACCCATTCAAAAGAACACGGTTAGGAAGCACGTTGAAATATTAGTAGAGTGCTTTAATGAAGCGCGTATGGTAATACATGATCATAGGGAAAGATTAAATCAAGATCATTGGTCAAAGGTATCGAAACTTTTAATACGACTACGATCTAATTTAATATTTATTAAACAAAAGTTCAGTTTAGAAATATCATTACCAACCGTGCTAAACACTCCAATAGCAGTTGACACTGCACCTGACTCGGAATCAAAAGAAACGAACGAATCTGAGTCAGAAGAACTTCCCAAAGTAAACCCCAAAATAGAAGATGAAGATTTGAATAATCTTACTATTCCGGCGGTATACACTGATCTGAATAATTCTCAAGATTCAGATACTTCGAGCGTCATAGAATACAAAATAGATAAATCCATCACAATGGCACAATCAAATATTGATTTTATTAATACAGGCTGAAGGCTGAAAATTTAACAAGTTTCATTGATGCTTTACAAATAATACAATCAATAAAAGGCGAGCACATAGAATTAGCTATTTCCATTATTAAAACAAAGCTAAAAGGTGTCGCCAGGAATCTAATCGGTAATGAAACAACAATTACTGAGGTGATTGCCAGACTAAGAAGCAACGTCAAAGGCGAAACTGTTGAGGTATTATCAGCGAAGCTGATGAATCTACAGCAGCGCAATAAAACTGCTAACCAATACACACAAGAAATTGGGCAGATGACGAAAGCCTTAGAAGGTGCATATAAGTTATGGCCGGACATGGCCAGAGGGGGGAGTATTCCCCCGGATATTACCTAGTTAATGATATCTGCATCCTCGTGTTTCCAATTACAAGTCCCTTCGTCCTTCGCAGCTCGCAAATTAATTTCTACGATGTTACGTTAAAATAAAACAGTAATCGTTTTTACACGTTACAATGGTTTTATTAGCAAATGATAAAGGTGTGCTGGCTTTGGGGGTACAAATCGAAGTAAATCTAAAACATAACTTTGGCTGGCTTGTTGGCTGCATAACGCTGGCAGAGCGGTTGCAGCAGTCCGATGCTGACAGCAGCGGTTTTGGGGGTTTTGGGCCAAAGTGTTGCTATGCTCCAGGTGCTGGTGTTGCATTTCCGTCCGTGTGCAGGGGTAGGGGAAGCTATGGCTGAGACAGCTAGCGATCGGTCAGTGCTCTTCCATTGTCGCGCTGCTGATAGCAGCGGTTCTGGATATTTGGGCCAACGAGTTGCTAACCTCCAGGTGCTAGCTCTGCATTTTGGGTTGGCCGCAGCGATGGGAAGGGGTAGCGGCAGGTATTGCTGAGGCAGCTAGCGGGCGGTCAGTGCTCTTCCATTCTCACGCTACTGCCGTTGCAATTCTGCCGGTGCAATTCTGCCGTTGAAGTTCTGTCGCTGCGCTGTCGCTCTGACGCCGCTGACGTTTGGTGTTTGCACTACCGCTGCTGTGTCTCTGCTGGTCGTCGGGTTGGCTGAGTGGGGTGATGAGGGAAGTCGCGGTGTCTGGTATCCGGGTCGAGAGGCGGTGAAGGGAAGGGGGGCGTTTGGCCGGTGTTAATTTAAGATCTGTGTCCCACAGATTATTAGGCTTTGGTTGCGTTGTTGGTTTCCAGAGCATCCCGTGCTTCCGGGGGTTCAGAGGGGGGCCCCGGTTTTGGGATACTTTAGGTTATTTTTTTTTTTTCCATACCGTTGTCATAATGGAGAGGGCTATGACTATCTCCACTGAAAAGGATATCCAAATCTCATCTGCCATCACAGATAACTTCTTTAGGTTTTCCATGCTAAATTCGTGGACATATTTCAGCGAGAGCTCGTAACCCGTTGTTTTTACCTGGGTTAGCACGGCGGGCATTGCCATAAGGTGTGTTGAAGAGTAGCTGCTGTAGTTCCGGTCGCCGATTGAGATTGTTTCGTTGTCAAATTGTATGACGTACGATCCCCTCAATTTGTACTTCTTGGCTGGTGTGGATATCGTTCCATTGAAGTTGGCTAGGAAGAGTGTGCCGTCATCGATTAGGTCCACCTTTTCCTGGTTGATCATCAGATAGTCGCATTCGGCCTGACCTCCTTTTAACAGTCTGGGTATGAAACCGTCTTCCTCCAGTTTCCACAAGTCCTTTTCTCGGCAGACCGTTGTGTTGCCGATGGATATACATGGCCGGACATGGCCAGAAGGGGGAGTATTCCCCCGGATATTACCTAGTTAATGATATTTGCATCCTCGTGTTTCCAATTACAAGTCCCTTCGTCCTTCGCAGCTCGCAAATTAATTTAATTTGTTTTTACACGTTACAATGGTTTTATTAGCAAATGATAAAGGTGTGCTGGCTTTGGGGGTACAAATCGAAGTAAATCTAAAACATAACTTTGGCTGGCTTGTTGGCTGCATACCGCTGGCAGAGCGGTTGCAGCAGTCCGATGCTGACAGCAGCGATTTTGGGGGTCTTGGGCCAAAGTGTTGCTATGCTCCAGGTGCTGGTGTTGCATTTCCGTCCGTGTGCAGGGGTAGGGGAAGCTAAGGCTGAGACAGCTAGCGATCGGTCAGTGCTCTTCCATTGTCGCGCTGCTGATAGCAGCGGTTCTGGATATTTGGGCCAACGAGTTGCTAACCTCCAGGTGCTAGCTCTGCATTTTGGGTTGGCCGCAGCGATGGGAAGGGGTAGCGGCAGGTATTGCTGAGGCAGCTAGCGGGCGGTCAGTGCTCTTCCATTCTCACGCTACTGCCGTTGCAATTCTGCCGGTGCAATTCTGCCGTTGACGTTCTGTCGCTGCGCTGTCGCTGCGCTGTCGCTGCGCTGTCGCTGCGCTGTCGCTCTGACGCCGCTGACGTTTGGTGTTTGCACTACCGCTGCTGTGTCTCTGCTGGTCGTCGGGTTGGCTGAGTGGGGTGATGAGGGAAGTCGCGGTGTCTGGTATCCGGGTCGAGAGGCGGTGAAGGGAAGGGGGCGTTTGGCCGGTGTTAACTTATATATCAGATGGTTTATCTTTAGAGCTAGCCAGGAATTTTTCCATGCAGTATGCAGTCAAAGCAATGACTAAAAACTGCACAATCGATAAGGTAAAACTTATCATGCAAGCTGGCACATTCAGTACTATGAACGAAGCCGTTTCCAAATTTGTTAATAGTTGCACTGAAGCAATTGGGCAGTCAAACTCTGTCCTATATTATAAGAATTATCCACAGCGCGGCTCAAATCGCGGACGTGGCAGTTATAGAGGTAGTTTTCGTGGTAATCACAATAACTACAACAACGGTAATTATAACAACAATTATCAGAATAACAATAGAGGGCGAGGCCCATATAGAGGAAACTATAGAGGCAGTGGTAACTCGAACCGAGGCCACAATAGCAATAACTAAGGCAATGTAAGAATGACGCTATATAATAACCAAAACACATCGGAAAACTCCCAAAACCCTTTAAATATTCAACAATAAATGAAGTGAGAGTTCACACCATTAATCTCAGCCAAAATATATTCGTTTAATTTTTTAATGTAGATACTGGGAAAGAACTTATATTTTTAATAGACACAGGTGCAGACATTTCCATTCTAAAAGAAACTTCGGATAATTTCCAAAACATCCAAAATGATAACATCATAGACATAAAAGGCAGAAGTCAAGAAATAATAAAATCCAAAGGTATAGTTTTTATAGAGATACAGACCACCAATTACATAATTCCACACGATTTTCATATCCTAAATTCACATTTCCCAATTCCATGCGATGGAATAATAGGCATCGACTTTATCAAAAAATACAACTGTCAATTAGACTTCAAGCTATCTGAAGATTGGCTTATAATTAGACCCAATAATTTAAAATTCCCAATTAAAGTACCAATAGCTCATAGTTCTGGCAATAATTCAATACTTCTGCCAGCAAGATCCCAAGTTATTCGGAAAGTTGAACTTAATTCAAAAGCAGACAGTGTATTAATTCCAAATCAGGAAATTCAACATGGTATTTACGTTGCAAATACAATAGCAACATCCAATAATGCCTTCATAAGACTATTAAACACAACAAATACCGACCAAGTAGTGAGTACAGATAATCTAACATATGAATCACTTTCGAACTACGATGTAGTCAACACAAATCCAGACAATAGAAAAAAATCCGTAATATCACAACTGTCAAAAAACTTCCCTCCACAGTTCAAGTCTCAGCTTACTAGCCTAAGCACCCAGTATAGCGATATATTCGGATTGGAAACCGAATCAATAAACCATAAACCATTTATAAATAGAAACTGAGATTAAAAGATGATGAACCAGTTTATATAAAGAACTATCGAAGCCCACATAGTCAGGTGAACGAAATACAAAAACAAGTAGAAAAATTAATCTCAGACGGGATTGTCGAACCGTCAGTATCCGAGTATAATAGCCCATTCTTACTTGTTCCTAAGAAATCATCCCCCGGATCAAATGCAAAGAAATGGCGATTAGTAATTGACTATCGCCAGATTAATAAAAAATTACTATCTGATAAATTCCCATTACCTAGAATTGATGATATTTTAGACCAACTAGGTCGAGCAAAATACTTTTCATGTCTCGACTTAATGTCAGGATTCCATCAAATTGAACTAGAAAAAGGTTCAAGAGATATAACGTTTTTTTCAACGAGCAACGGCTCATATCGCTTCACGCGATTACCCTTCGGATTAAAAATAGCTCCTAATTCGTTTCAGAGAATGATGACTATTGCGTTCTTTGGTCTAGAACCTTCTCAAGCGTTTCTTTATATGGATGACTTAATAGTAATCGGAAATGTAGGAAATTCAACCTAAAACTACATCCAGAAAAATGTTCATTTTTTATGCATGAAGTGACTTTTCTAGGTCATAAATGCACTGATAAAGGAATACTTCCAGATGACAAGAAATGCGATGTCATTATGAACTACCCAGTTCCGCACGACGCGGACAGTGCTAGACGTTTTGTAGCATTCTGTAACTATTATAGACGTTTTATAAAAAATTTCGCCGACTATTCACGGCACATAATAAGATTATGTAAAAAGAATGTTCCTTTTAAATGGACGGATGAGTGTGAAAATGCATTCCAATACCTTGCTACAATATCCAGATTTCACTAAAGAATTCTGTATAATAACAGATGCAAGTAAGCAAGCATGTGGAGCGGTTTTGACTCAAAATCATAATGGTCTCCAACTTCCCATTGCATACGCATCAAGAGCATTTACAAAAGGTGAAAGTCACAAGTGTACTACTGAGCAGGAATTAGCTGCAATTCACTGGGCGATATTACATATCAGACCATATATATATGGAACACATTTTTTAATAAGAACAGACCATAGACCTTTAATATACCTTTTCTCAATGACCAATCCCAGTTCTAAACTGACACGTATGAGGCTCGAACTAGAAGAATACGACTTTACAGTCGAATATTTAAAGGGAAAAGATAATCATGTAGCTGATGCGTTATCAAGAATAACCATCAAAGATCTACAAAATATAACTAGAAATGTATTAAAAGTCACTACTAAATATCAAAGTAGACAAAAATTCCGCGCGGAAAATCAAGAACAAGAATTGCCAATGCAATCTTTAAATAAAGCTTCTAAGCCCAACGTATACGACGTCATAAACAATGATGAAGTACGTAAAGTAGTGACCTTGCAGATAAAAAACATGTTATGTTTATTTAAATAAGGCAGAAAAATTACTGCAAGACATGATGTTAGCGATTTATATACTAATGGAGTTATTGATTTAGATCAATTTTTCCAAAGGCTTGAAATGCTAGCCGGTATACATAAAATCAGCCAACTCAAAGTGGCACCGTGGGAAAATATCTTTGAATATACTTCAATAGATAAATTTAAATTAATGGGCAATAAAATATTGAAAACATTAAGAGTAGCGCTACTCAACCCGGTGACCCAAATAACAAATTTAAAAGAAAGAGAAGCAATTTTGTCTACATTTCATGATGATCCAATTCAAGGAGGTCATACTGGCATATCAAAAACTTTGGCCAAGGTAAAAAGACACTATTACTGGAAAAGCATGTCTAAAGATATAACTGAGTACGTAAGAAAATGTCAAAAATGCCAGAAATCAAAAATAACTAAACACACAAAGACCCCTTTAACAATTACAGACACACCAATAAATGCTTTCGACAGGGTGATAGTGGACACTATTGGTCCACTGCCAAAATCAGAAAATGGCAATGAGTATGCAGTCACTTTAATATGTGATTTAACTAAGTATTTAGTTGCCATACCTGTTCGGAATAAAAATGACAATACTTTCGCTAAAGCAATATTTGAATCTTTTATCCTAAAGTACGGTCCAATGAAGACGTTCATTACGGACATGGGAACAGAATATAAGAATTCAATTATAGACAATCTGTGCAAATATTTAAACATTGCAAATATTACATCCACAGCACACCACCACCAGACAGTTGGAACAATAGAAAGAAGTCATAGAACTTTCAATGAATACATACGATCTTACATATCGGTTGATAAGACTGATTGGGACGTATGGCTTCAATATTTTGTCTTCTGTTTCAACACGACCCCCTCTATGGCACACACATATTGCGCATATGAGCTAGTATTCGGTAAAACAAGTAATTTGCCAAAACATTTAAATATAGATTGGAAGTAGCCTATAAAAGAGCTAGAGTTATGTTAGAAGCAAATAAGAATAGAAATAAACTACTATACGATCATAAAGCAATGGATATAGATATATCAGTAGGTGACAAAGTTTTATTTAAAAAACGAAACAGGTCATAAGTTAGATCCTAAATATACAGGTCCGTATATAGTAACGGAAATAGGAGATAGAGATAACATAGTAATAACAAATAATAAACATAAGAAACAAACAGTTCATAAGGATAGATTAAAAATCTTTATTTCATAAATTGCACTTAGTATGGCCATACAAATATACACATACATAGATAAATAAATACACATATTCTTTTAATAATTTCATTTTCTATGATTCTAACAACATAAAACAAGAAAAAAATAAAAAAAAGAAGAGATGTATTAATTAGAAATTTTTATTATAAAAATAACTTCATTATATTACGTTATTTTTCAAAAGGAGGGAGATGTAGTATGCACATATATTGAATACCCACTGTACCGAGAGTACTTCAAGGGTGCGCACAGTAACACTTTGTTGCAGTGTTTACATAATCCAAAGTCCCGGTCATAAACCCTAAGTGGCCGAAATACGAACCGATCGTTCTGGCTTAGCCCGCACACAGTGCTAGTGTCAGCATAATCGTAACAAACGGTCAGCATATGCATACCCCTCGCGCCTCCACTTGAGAGCGCATAACAACGTATATTATTATATTCCTTTATACATAAGTGCCGCCGCCTGCGAGCAGCGCAGCTACGAGACTTAGCCTTACTTAGACTTAAGAAATATTGTAAAAGAACAGAGACATTTTGATCGTTGGAGCGGCACCTCAGCTGCTCCTTCCAAATAAAAACCAATCAAACTTAACCCTTGGCTATAATCCTTTTATCACAAGTGCCCAAAAACTCTGATGAGGCGCGCAGATTCGTAGCATTCTGTAATTACTATAGAAGATTCATAAAAAGTTTTGCAGATTATTCTAGACATATAACAAAGCTTTGTAAGAAAAATGCCCACTTCGAATGGAACACGGATTGTAATGATGCATTTAATGATTTAAAAGAGGCCTTAATGAGCCCAAAACTCTTACAACATAACAACAACAGATGCTAGCAAATACGCTTGTGGAGCGGTACTTACGCAAGAACATTTGGGCGCGCACTTACCAGTTGCATATGCGTCTCGATCATTCACAAAAGGAGAATCCAACAAGTCAGCAGCCATCCACTGGGCCATAAAATACTTCAGACCATAGTTTACGGGACACATTTTATAGTAAAAACAGACCATCGATCATTCATTTATCTATTTTCAATGAAAGACCCTAGTTCAAAATTAACAAGAATGAGGTTAGATTTAGAAATATACGATTTTACTGCGGAATACCTCAAGGGGAAAAATAATTATGTGGCGGACGCGCTGTCCAGAATTACAATAAATGACCTAAAGTCAATAAACAGACAGGTAATGAAAATTTCAAATAGGTCAGAAACACGTAAAAATCAGGATCAGAAATTAGAAAAGGAACCCTTGCAGAAGCAAGAGCTTCAGGAGCCCAGAGTCTACGACGTTGTCAATAACAATGACATCAGGAAATATGTGAAACTTAAATTCGTCAAACATAAGTGTTTGTTTAAACGAGGAAAACGAATAATTTCACAATTCAAAATTGATGACTTGTGTTATAATGGAAAAATTGATTTAAAACCATTTTTCCAAAGGCTTGAGATACAGGCCGGAATGCAAAACATAAAACAATTCCATTTGGCACCCAGCGCACTGATTTTAAAGTCAGTATTACTACGAGAATTTAAAGAAATGGGCAACCGTACATTACAAAAAGTAAAAATAGCGCTTCTTTCAGAGGTGACCATAGTAGACCAAAACAATGAAAAAAATATACGAGAAATCTTAAAAACATTTCATAATGATCCGATCGAAGGATTCCATTCAGGAAAAGGAGAACATTATTAAAAATAAGACAATATTACTATTGGCCAAACATGACAAAAGTAGTTACTAAATACGTGAAAACCTGTCAGACCTGTCAACAATCAAAGACAACCACTCATACAAGAAAACCAATGACAATTACCGAGACACCCACATCAGCGTTTGACACGGTATTAATTGATACCATTGGCCCATTGCCGCGTTCGGCGGAAGGAAACGAATACGCAGTCACAATTATTTGTGATTTAACTAAATACTTAGTAGCAGTACCAATTCCGAATAAAAGCGCATATGCCGTGGCGAAAGCAATATTTGAAGACTTTATACTCGTTTACGACCCAATGAAGATTATTCTAACAGACATGGGCACAGAGTATAAGAACAGTATAATAGGAGACTTATGCAAATATATGAAGATTGAAAAAATTTCATCGACTGCACACCACCATCAAGCCTTAGGGACTATATATATATATATTCATATATTCATTATAAAATATTACCTACTGTTTTAACACTACACCACCAGTCACGCATAATTATTGTCCGTACGAATTAGTTTTTAGAAGACCGGCTCGAAAATTTATATATATTTCTAAAATAAATCAAATAGATCCTATATATAACATAGATGATTATGCTAAGGAAATTAAGTTTAGGTTAGAATTAGCGTACAAACGTGAAAAACCATGCTAGAAAGGGAAAAAGAAAAGCGAAAAACACTATACGACAAAGACGTAAATAACTTCGACCTAAAAATCGGAGACCAGGTGTTACTCAAGAATGAAACCGGTCACAAATTAGATCGAAATTATTTTTTACCATTTAAGGTCATAGGTATAGACGATAGGAATAATGTTAAAATCATAGACAATAAGAAAAAACAACAGATAGTAAGCAAAAATAGGTTAAAACCATTCTTCAAAAAATACAACATAATTAAACAAATATATATGTATATGTAAGAACATACAAAGTTATCTTATATCATTTAATTAATTCTTAATTTCTTTTAACTTTATATTATTTTAACACCAAAAAAAAAAAAAAATTAAAAATAATAACCCGCATAAAAACCATTCAAGACCCAACATATATGCATCATCATATCATTCCATACAATTTCATTCAATTTTATTTTGATTTTATATTCATTCTTTTACAATTATTTTAGAATGACTTCATAAATATGCGTCATTCATTTTAATTCTATTTTAATTACATAAATACATACATATATGCACATACAAACTATCACATTCCTTCTCAAGTGTCCAACGAGCCGGCCCTGAGCATGCATTCCCACGGTGACGACTGGCTCTACACCAACTAACACTTATAGCCGGCCGTCTCGTGGTATATGTATACATAAGACAAATATGCCAATGCATGTATATACTCCTATCGCTGCTCACTTCAGTTTTTAGCCTCTAAGAAGAAATGTTTGCAAATAAAAGTTCAGTCGTGAACACCACTCAAGAAGATAATGTCCTATGATTTCTCGTGTCATTATACCTATTAAAATATTATATGGAACCACATGTATATGTACTGAAAAGGATTTTATTAGGTTAATAATCCAAGCCCACAAGAAGAATGACAAAGGCACAAGGTGCCTATTTAGCAAAAAAGAATAAATCTTAAAATTTCAGCGCACTGACAGTGAAAGCGCCGCAAGTAGAGGTCTATAAAAGATCAGTGCCGAACCCTAAAATAAGATGCGATGTTAAGTTAGACATAGTAAAATCTCTGCCGACGTTCAATGGAAGCCACGATGAGTACGTTTCGTGGAGGCAGGCTGCATCAGATGCATACGAAGTATTTCGACGGCAGCGAAGCCCACTACGAGGCCGTTGTCATCATTAAAAACAAGATTTGCGGTCCCGTTCGGTCACTCCTCACGTCCCACAACACCGTGCTGAATTTCGATGCAATTCTAGCCAGACTAGATTGCACATACGAGGACCAAACGTCCCTAAGAGTGCTACGGCAAAATTTGGAAATGGTTCGGCAAGGAGATGCCGACCTCATGGAATACTATGACGTGGTAGAGAGGAAACTCACGCTCGTCACCAACAAAATAGTCATGTCACACAACATGGACACAGCAACCGTCCTAAATAAGGAGGTTAGGGATGACGACCTTCATGCATTCATTGCAGGGCTTAAAAGACCACTCAAGTCACTCGTGCTACCAGCACAACCCAAAGACCTTCCGTCTGCACGGGAAGCTGAGAACAGCATTGAAAGAAGTGCGTTCGCGGCATCTTACGCGAAAGCTATAGAAGACAAGGCCCCTTTAAATGAGGGCAACAGGCGCAACAAAAAAGGTCAGGGAAAGCAATGGAGAGGTGAGGATAAAAATCCGCACTTCATTCCTAAGCAGAACCAAGGCAGGCCTCATGAGGACAATCCCTGGCCGAAGCGCAGGGATCCTGAGACCTTACTCGTCCCAGCGGCAATCGGGCCAAAGATGCCAACGCCTCAATAATATAGCCCAGCCCCAACAGGAGGAAACAGATTATGCCGCCATAGCTGAGGCTAAAGTTTCCACCATTGAGGAAGATAGCGACACCCCCGAGCTTAACGACCTGCTCCATTTTTTAGGGAGCGCTCCCGACTGCCGTTCGTCGAGCGACAGTTGGCTGGCAGAACAGTAAAAATTCTCATCGACACGGGGTCGGCAAAAAATTATGTGAAACCGGTAAGGATTCGCTAACGCGAGCAGGAGTAGCATTGGACCTAGGCAACAGCTTACTAAAATACGCGAACGTCACCGAAAAGCTAAATTTTTTTGACTGTCAAAACGTCAATTTCACAAAAATCGATAATATAGTGGTGCCAAGTTCGGCTAAAGCCGAATTCAAGAAAATTATTCTAAAAAGAATTAAGGTGTTTTCGACCCCTAACGAGGCGCTCACCGGTCATCGCTACTATTTGAACGACGAGTGACGAACCGGTCTACTCCAAGTTATACCCCTATCCTATGGGGGCAGCAGACTTTGCAAACAAAGAAAGAAAGAAGAAGAGCTGCTGCAAAATTGCATAATTAGGCCGTCCAGATCCCCATACAACAGCCCTACCTGGGTGGTTGACAAAAAAAGGACTGACGATAATGGCATCAAGAAGAAGCGATTAGTAATCGACTTCAGGAAGTTGAACGAGCGAACAATCGCCGATCGCTACCCCATGCCAAGCAGGGAGCAGGGAGTATTTTCCAAAGAGCCATCGACGACGAACTGCGGGAAGAAATCGGCAAAATATGCTACGTCTACGTTGACGACGTAATCATCTTTTCCGAAAATGAAACGGAACATGTCAAGCACATAGACACAGTGCTTCAGCGCTTACTCGATGCCAACATGAGGGTGGCACGGGAAAAAACAAAGTTCTTTAAAGAGAGCGTTGAATTTTTAGGATTTATTGTCACCAGAGGAGGAACAAGAACAGACCCAGAAAAAGTTAGGCCAATAAAAGAATTCCCAGAGCCAAGCCTCAGGTCTTTCCTCGGCCTGGCGAGCTATTACTGGAGCTTTGTAAAAAATTTTGCCTCTAATGCTAGACCTCTTACCCCTATCCTCAAAGGGGAAAACGGGACGGTCAGCAAGAATATGTCGAAAAAATTAGCTGTCAGGTTTGATGAAACCCAGCGAAATACATGCGATCACCTTCGAAACATTTTGGCATCGGCAGATGTCATATTGACATACCCTGATTTTAAACTACCGTTAGACTGAACCACCGACGCTTTAGAGAGTGAAATAGGCGCGGTACTGTCGCAGAATAAAAGACCTATTACGATGATTTCACGCACGCTAAGAGACTGCGAACTGAACTACGCCACCAACGAAAGAGAATTGTTGGCGATAGTCTGGGCAATAGGCAAACTCCAAAACTACCTATACGGTAACAAGGAGGTACGAATCTTTACAGACCACCAGCCTCTCACATATGCGGTATCCGACAAAAACACCAACGCTTAGATTAAGCGATGGAAAGCGTTTATTGATGAGAACAACGGGAAAGTGTTTTACACACCCGGGAAGCAAAACCTGGTAGCTGACGCGCTATCGAGGCATTGTAAGACCTTCGTCAGCGACATAACCAACGCTAATGAACAGCTTGAAATCGCTAACACCGAGCACAATCGCGCCCGAACATGTCCAAATTAGCTAGCGAAGTGGTCGCAAATTGCAATGTCTGCAATAAAGCCAAATACGACTGTCATCCCAAAATGCAGGAATTAGGAACTACGCCATTCCCTTCATATGTTGGGGAAATGTTACATATCGACAATTTTTCGACCGATAAGAAAATCTTCTTAACGTGCATTGATAAATTTTCCAAATTCGCTATCGTATTATTGGGGCAATAATAGATGTACGAGCTTCTATCCTCCAATTGGTAAATTTCTACCCTAACACCAGGACCATATATTGCGATAACGAGGCCTCCTTTAACTCTGAAACAATCACATCATTGCTGCAAAACCAATACAGCCAAAGCCAAAACCAATACGATGTTGTCAATGCGCCACCGCTACACAGTAGCTCCAATGGCCAAGTAGAGAGATTTCACAGTACCCTGGCGGAAAATGTCAGATGCCTCAAAATTGATAAAAAAAAATCGAGAATACTGTGGAACTAATATTGCGGTATACGATAGAATGCAATAGGTCACTACATTCGGTCACAGAGTTTAGGCCGGTGGAGGTCATCCACGCCAGCAGCGATGAGATGAAGCTGGCAATTAAAGCCAACATTGACAAGGCACAACAGTCTAACCTAGACAGAGTAAGTCCTTCAAGGCAGAACCGGGTCTTCGAAGTCGGTAAAGGAGTACACCTACGCAACAACAAGAGATTAGGGAACAAATTGACACCGCTTTATTCAGAAGAGCGTGTAGAAGCAGATCTGGGAACATCTGTTCTTATTAGGGGGAGGGTGGTCCATAAGGACAACATCAGATAGGCATTTCATTTGCCACATTCGCCCTTATACTAAAACTCAATATTTGCTATAATTTCCACAATCCTACATGAGGAAGCTGCTTTAAGTTTACATCGAACATGCCCAGAACATTTTGGATGAGCTTCAGATACACCAAAGAATGGCCAGGAGCCTCGATTTTTGGGCGCAGTCCTTGAGGTCGTAGCAGGTACACCCGACGCGGAAGATCTTAGTAGAATTATTGGTGTCAAGCATCGCTTTTCGAGGCCAACAATAGACAGGTTGTTATTAACACAGAGACACAGAAACACATTAATTTGCTCAAAGACACAGCGAATGGGATCCTCAAGGAGAAAAGGGAAGGGCATTTTTTCGAAACACTCCTCGCCAGAAATAGAATGCTAATATCCGAAATCCAAAATTGAATGCTCATTATTATACTCGCTAAAAACAATATCATAGACCCTACTATTTTCAACCATAATGACCCAAAGGCTATTTTTGACGAACAGCTCACGGAGGTCCCCATAGTTAGCCTTATGGATGTATCTAAGATTAAAATTTTCCAATCTAATGTCCTTATCCATGTCATAGTTCAGTAACCTAAAGTTTAGCTTATTTGTAAAAAAGTCCTGCTCTTCCCTGTCGTACACTACCTACTATGCTACAAATAGAAGACAACATCGTGGCGGAATGTGATGACGGAATCCTAGCAGTCTCCAATTGCGCTTCTACCAACTTGGCCACATTTTGCAAAAAGGCGTCCCATCCGTATCCGTACAAAATGGACGAGGTTGTGTCCACCGGCTGGCGCTTTCTGGACCTACGAGTACCCACTTTCTCGTCCTTTATCATTGGCAATGGGATTGAGTTCTGCCTGAATTGCCTCACAGCCTTGTATCTGTTCATTCCCCTGCTGTTGGTCATGATGACAAAGCGCTCACATTGGCATGGAGTCTACACATACCTCATCCCGCATTGCGTTACTCTCAGTTGGTTACAGGTATGCATCGCCGCTTCTCAGAGTCCCACCATGTGTGGAGTGATGCGGGCAGCCCTCGGCTTGGCTGGAATTGTATTGTTCCTTCCTCTTTTTGGAATCGTGGCTGTTCTTGTTCCTGTCTTTGTGGCTATTGATAGTTTGGGACTGGCTAGCGAGCAACTCCGCTGGGGCAGCACAGCACTCGCCTGCGGACTGGTGGTTGTGCTCTCCTGTGTCCTAGCTTTAAACCAAGCCACCTAGAAGTACATTACTATACTACAACTTATCATGGCAGTTACAAGAGCCTGATTGTTGGTCTTTCCCTAAATGACGTCCAGTTTCAAGGATACACCCGCTTCAATGCCATGCCCAGAGTGGGCCTGAACTCACTTTCTAAGACGGATACCCTGCCATGGGAACGTTTCCATGCACTTTTCGCCCAACCCGTCAACAAGCAACCAAATAAGATCAAGGCTCAGATTCGTTGTGCAGGTGTAACTGAAGACCATAGAATGTGTTAACTGCCGTTCTCCAGATCTGGGAGCAGCCACTATTCATCGGGTGGTAGCTGCTTCTCCCATGGATGCTCGACTCCAAGATTTGATGAGAGGCATCAATTACTTGTTGAACGCCTTATTGAATCCTTTAATTACCTTTAAGTAAGGTAGTTTTTGTTAAGACCCCGAGGAACGAGAGTTTCTTGGAATACGCACACCAATTTTTTGTTGGTCCCTATAAATTAATATTTATTCGAAGTCCACAAGGATCATCATTAACTTCAGCTTGGCATTTAAAACATGAACGCTTTGTTAATTATACTTTTATAAAAACTAATTTCAATAACCCGAAAAATATGAGTTTTCATTGGTTTTTTAAAGTAAATAAAGATATTAACAATGACGACACTTGCGCCAGGCAATTAAATGCTGCCGGGGCGGCTACATGCCGGACGCGGCCCAGCAATCTGGAATCCCTTACAATCGTGGACGACGGAGTAATAATCGTCTACGAAAAATGCGTTTAATGCAGGAACTCAGATATGACGTGTCGGCTGGAGGATCCCCGAGGATTTGGTTCGCCGCGGGAATCGCTGTTAGCCTCACACTATGCGGCTTGGTCCTGCTCCAACAACATTGCAGGCGCAAACGAGGGGCATCCCAGTTACAAGGGTCCATCGACGAATTGTCTGTCACAGAGGACGGCGTCCAATTTAAGGGGAGTAGTCAACAACAAGAGAACGGCAAGGGTACACCCAGACAATGAGTGCACTCGAATCATTTGTGCCTGTTCGGCACTCAGAGTGTGATCGGCACCCTAAAATAAGGGTGGGTGTCTTGCACAGCTCATTTCGAATGTGTGCACTTTTGCGCACCCAGTACTCTTTTACACAGACACCCGACGCACTCATAGCGAATGAAGGGAGTGTCTGAGACACCATGTTTTTGGATGAGTGGAGTCGGGTGTCTTCAAATGATTGGGTGTCTTCAAATGATTCGGGTCTTCAAATAATTCGAGTGTTTCGGGTGTTTTCAGCTGTATTGCATGAGCAGGTCATTGAGGGTTGACCGAATAATTTTACATGAAAGGAAGGAAGGAAATCAGCAATCATGTGCATAGAATTGAGTGGGTAACAAAAACACGCGAAAAAACACAAAGCGATCTGTGCACTCGGGTGTGTGCTCTATTCTTGCTGTTCATGTTGCTTCTCTGTTAACAACCACTTCCAAATTATAACTATTATTGTTACACTCTTGTATGGTCGCTGTGACTTTGTCTCATTGGCCGACAGCGATCGCATGACTTCTGCAAAATGTGCAAGGTCAGCGGTCTGCCACGAGCATGAGTTTTTGTCAATTCTTAAGTTTAGTTCTATTTGGATGGTTAATAAATCAAGAGTACCAGCTGGCTTGCCACGGCCGCACAGCCAGCCGGCCCCGCCAATTAAATGATTTTGTATTGAACATTTTTTTTTTATATCCAAATTATTTTAATACATTGGGTATACATTTTGGTTTATCTTTCTTAGGGTTGCAGCAATACGGATTCGAATTTTTACTTTTGCACGAATTAAGGCACGAGACAAACTAACCTCATTTAGTCATCTCTTTTGAGTTGTAACGCTGCTGCAGTTCCTCGGCGTACTGCGAGACTAACTTAATACGCGATAGTGTCACTGCAGCCGCGAAAGCATGAAAATCGGGAGGTCCCACCCCAGCAGACGTAGTCGCCTCCATCTGGTCCAGTTAACGATTCCGCCCGCGTGTGATGCTCTTCCTGAGCTGGGCCGAAGTACCGATGGGCGTGCTGATGCTTTTGGTGGCTCCACGCCGTTGGGGGGTGATATTGTAATTGGTATGCTTCTATCCGTTAACTAGATTGAAGATCTGCCGGACATCGCTGGACTAACCCTGCCATCAGCTTTTCTCATACAAACATACTAACACGTTTTCTCGCCTCACACCTCACCGCTTTGTTGCAAAAAGTATGTGAATTATTAAGACATTAACTTGTTCAAATATCCTCTGAAAATAACATCAGTAGCTCTCGTTACTCTTACTATTTTTTTATTACAATTATCCTCTCATATATAGTATTGATCCAGATTACAACAATTAGTTTATATTTTTTGAAGGAACCACCATCATAAACAATATAGTAAATAATTTTGTAGAAGCCAATGCTG
>NW_024573383.1:0-401 GCF_018153835.1 Drosophila eugracilis
AAATATGTTTTTACACTAAAAATAAATGCCATGAAATGTCTTAGTTTTATATAAGCAATGTATATCAAGTGGATTTACGGGCAATTTTTGCATGAATACTTTTGCATGATATACATTGGGATTTATATAAAACATTAACCTGAAGAATACCAGGTACAACATTGTATTTTTTAGGTTGTTGCATGATCCAACGTATGTTCATAGCTGAGATGAAATCTATTGCCCGCAACCGTGTTATATTACAGGTCCATATACACACATGATAAATATTATTTAAAAATGCATTTGCATTTTGACTTTGTGCCTCTAATAAAAAGTTTTCTCCCTCCATCCACACTCCATACCACATATAATTAAGGAAAAGCCATTATATGTTCATTTGTGTTGATATATATAATGAT
>NW_024573384.1:0-32432 GCF_018153835.1 Drosophila eugracilis
AGTGGATGCGCTCTTCAGCGCGGATGCGCTCTTCCTCTTCTTCGGCGGCACATTAGCCCCTCATCTGAACAATGGTGAACTCTTTACATTCTGTAACACCGATTCGAGGTTGGAAACATGCGCATGCCTCTTTTACGCAAATCGAAGGAATGGAGCTAGAAAAATAATTAATTAATAAAAAAAAAACGAAAAAAAACTGGTTTTCTTACTTTTTTATGAATAAGGGAAGGAAAATATATATATATAACCTCAGCACACATACACATATACACATCTATTATGATGTACACTACCCCCGGAACTCAACCGCATTCAGCGCGTGCGCAACGGTGCCGTAACATGCTCTTACAAATTTTTACAAATCAGATGCATGCGTGTGAAGTGACCCCTTATTAGAGTGAAATTACTTAGCGTTGTGAAACAATGACTACACACACAAAACCACAACCTCTTGTATCACTTTCTTATCTATGTGTTGGAATAGAGAGAGGAGATACTAAAACACACATTTTATTACGGGTGCGAGCATGGATCTTCATGATCGGTTCCACATGTCATGTTTCCACACACATCTGGGGTTCCCACTCAACCATACACACGCACATAGTAGACAGAGGCTTACATAGAGAAATTGACAGTGTGTTTTTGAGAAAATTCAACCCCCTTAAGACGTTCCCCAATCCTCCTAATTGGGTCAGGAATACATTTCAATATTCTCAAATAACGGATAGGGGGTCCGGGAAAACAAATCATGACACAATCGTCACCTTTTATTACTTCTTTGAACACGTGCACTTATTTTAAAAACTATAATTTATGGGTTTATGATTTCTGTGCCAGAATCCATACTGACTAAAGGGTGAGGGAAGAATCCTTATCACAGGAGACGACGGATAATGGGTTTCGGGGGGAAACCATGTTTTTATCACTAATGTGAGGGCTTAATAGCCCATAAATCTGGGCCAGAACCAGCTTTATTAACCTACTGGAAATCATATGTGGAATTATGTACTTAGGAGTTTGAATTTCAATAGAAGTTAAACCTTTTGATTTGGTAACTTCTTGACTTATACCCTGTATCTTTAGTGGTGTGATTATTTCGAAAAACATCCGGAATTTTCCATTAATATGGATATTTTCCACCTGTATCTAGTAGAAAAACTAATTCTTTTCCTGTTGCTACGTTTATAAAACTAACGAATGTTCTTTGACTGAGATTTATAGTGTGCGAGCTTTGGCGTTTTTTACTGTTGTGTACCTAAGGCGTCTGAGAGTTCTCTGAATCCGTATGGACTACCCTGACGTTGCTGTTTCGGTTGTGGCTATTATTGCTATTATTATTGTGTATTTCCACCACGGCTGTATCCGCCGCAATTGTTTCCACCACGTTTGTTGTTTCTATAGTAATTGTTTTTGTGGTTATTATTATTTCTATAGTAACCATTATTTTGGCTATATCCGTTATTTTGGTAATATCCGATGTTGTTATAATTACCTTGATTATTACCTTTACCGCAATAACTGCTTTTGTAATTTTTACCGCAATTAATTATTTTCTCGATGGGTGTACAATATGGAATTGGCATTGCCTGTCATGTCAAGTACTGTATTGTATGTACTTTGATGGCTTCATTTGTTGCAAAATTGCCTGCTTGTAATATTGTTTTGCGGCGGCCATGCTCACAATTTTTAACCATTGTGGAGATGGCTTCCTTGGTACTGAATTTGTCAGCGTGTTCAGCCGATAGACCTTCATCAATATACAAAGCTTCTAGGTGCTTTCGTAGATTGTCTATTTCGGTTGTAAATTTTTCCGCTGCTTTGCCTTTTGGTTTGTTTTGGCCATTTTGGCTTTAACTACGTCGGACGTTTCTCCGACTATAGTCTAAATCAGAGTCGGTCAAGTCCTGGTCTGACAATTCAAATTAAATAAGGACTGCCGGAATCGTGAGGGTTTTTTATATCTTTTTCCTCTATTTCGGGATTTTCGGATCAGTCTCAGCTTGATTAGGTGCTGATAAATCTGATAATTCCGACACTTCTCCAGTTTCTATTGCCAACGGTGTGTTTAGGATAGTTGGTACTTTTGCTTTGCTTTACCTTTGCTTTATAGCTATTATGCTGTCCCTTAATTTATTACCTTGATACCTGAGACCAATGGGCTCTGTCTAGCCTGTCTCTCTGATCATGTATTAGTGTACGCGCTGTATTGAAACGGTTTACTAATATTTCGACATGCTTATTCACAGTGTATTGCTGTGCTGGCCGAGGTCTTGATAATGACTTATAAGATTTGTCAAAATCAATTTTTATATTATGCAGGGTTTCATATATTTCTTTCCATTCCATTATCTAATGAATTATGGACACTCCTTTTTAAATTACGGGTTCTATATTATGGGTAGCATAGGATATTACATCGGGAGTTTGGTCCCTTATCAAGAGTGGTTCTAATGCTCTCTGCAGAATTCATATTTTTCATATTTTTATTTTATTTATTTATTTATTTTGTTTTGTTTCATTTTTTCCATTATACATAAAAATAGAATTTTGTTCTTTAATACATAATCATTTATATTTAATATATCACTATGTGGATATCATATTATCTTTAGCGGGTTTTTCCCCTTAGTAGAACATCTTTTTATTATTATTGTGGGCCCTTTTTTTAATTTTTGTATATTTTGTCCAGATCATTAGCCTGGCTTCTGTTTAAGGCTCTCTTTGATATACATTTATTATGAAATATATATGCCTTGTACAAGATATATGCGCTCATAATGAATACAATTATTGATAATAAGATGTTCGTTAATTCTACATTAATTGTGTTGGACTCGACTTTATTTATTACATTTGCAGTGGAGTCCACTTGTTTTACATATACTGAACCCATTTTGGGTGTTTTTTCGTAGGCTAATATGTTCTTTCTTACGTTAATCGTGTAGTTTAGTTTATAATTAATTTGCCATATAGTTTGGATCATTCAGTTCAGAATTTTTTTGTAATTTGAAATGGAAATTGCGCTCTTTGGCCATATTTTAAATTAAATTTTGATTGGAAAAAGAGTTTTCCAATTATTTTTTTACATAAAAACCTGCCTAGTTTTTTATATGGTTCTCAGGCCACACGCTAATTGGGCAACACTAATGTTCATACTATATACAAAAATATGCATCGCAGTGCAATATAAAAACAATTTGCAACGCAGTGCATGGATAATAAAAAAAATATGATGTGCGCTCTAGGAAGCGCTGCCGGTCTTTTTTCCGGCCTTGGTTCCACAAGTGAACTTGCAATAGGGCGAGCGGAGTGGTCCCTCGCAGTCGTCTGGGCACTTCTTCTTTAGTTTTGGAATTTCCTTTTTCCGCGGTGGAGGAAATTTCGGATTATCTTTTGCGATATTTTTAATTTCAGCGTAGGTGGATGTGTGTGTGGCTGTGGTTTGACTTTCCTTTGATTAAGCAGATTTTTTATGTGCTCAACTTCGGCATGAATAAGATTACATTTTTTTGTGTCTTTTTTTGTTTTAGTTTTACTTTTTTCTTTTGTTGTCTTAAGTATGTATGTTTATATTATGTATGATAATGTATGTATCCTTATATATTATTATACCCGTTACTCGTAGAGTAAAAGGGTATACTAGATTCGTTGAAAAGTATGTAACAGATAGAAGGAAGCTATGCCTTTGCAACTTTCCACGAAGTTGCATCCGGCCACGCCTACTCTGACGCCCACAAACCGCGGAAAACTGTGGCGTCTATAATATTATTATGAATGCCTTCGTTTGACCTTGTGTAACTTATTTCTGTTAAAACCTATGGATTTACCAAAGATTTTTCAAATCGGAACATTATTTCGCTATTTATAAAGAAATTAAGTTATAAGGCCTCACATGGGCAGTGACGTCACTATAAGCATACTCAACATACTTCCACTGACAATAGGTGGCGCCTTGTGAATTTCCACTAGCAAAATAATATTTTAAAATTTTGTAAAACAGTAACGGGTATCTTATGGTCGCGGCACTCGACTATAGCGTTTCCTCTTGTTTTTTATATATATATATATTTTTTGTTTTTTTTTATATATATGTATGGCCATAAGTAATATAATTATGAAATTAAATTGATTATGAAATAAAAAGTATTAATCTATCTTTATGTACTAGTTGCTTTTTATTTTTATTATTTGATATTGTTATGTTATCTCTATCTGCTATTTGTTCCACCTTATAAGGGCCTGTATATTTAAAATCTAGCTTATGTCCTGTTTCATTTTTCAATAAAACTTGATCTCCTATTTTTAAATCAAAATCTAAACTAGTTTTATCGTAAACAATTTTTTGCTCCAGCTCTCTTTAATGCCTGTTCTAATCTGAATTTTGATTCCTTAGCATAATCTTCTAAATTGTAAAGGGGTTTTATTAAATCTATGCTATTAAAATGTTTTGGTAAATTTGACGTTTTATCAAAAACTAGCTCATATGGATAATAGTCATGTGCCATAGAGGTGATTGTATTAAAACAATAGGCGAAGTATTGTAGCCATACATCCCAATCGGTTTTGTCAACTGAGATGTATGAACGAATGAACTCATTCAGGGTTCTGTGGCTTCGCTCCACGGTACCTACAGTCTGGTAGTGATGTGTAGTCGAAGTTATGTTATCAATATTTAAATTTTTACATAAATCTTCAATAATTGAATTTTTATATTCCGCTCCCATGTCCGTAATGAACGTCTTCATTGGACCGTACTTTAGAATAAAATTTTCAAATATAGCTTTTGCTACTGTATTTGCACTTTTATTTGATATCGGTATAGCTACTAAGTATTTAGTTAAATCGCATATGAGAGTTACTGCGTATTCGTTTCCATTATTAGATTTTGGTAGTGGACCAATCGTATCCACAATTACTCTATCGAAAGCCCTTTGCGGAGTTTCGGCTATGGTTAATGGGGTCTTAGTGTGTTTAGTCGTTTTAGATTTTGGCATTTAGGTCATTTCTCTATGTACTCTTCTAAGTCTTTGGACATATTTTTCCAGTAATAGTGCCTCTGGACCTTGGCCACCTTGTATTGGATCATCATGGAATATAGACAATATAGCTTCTTTATCTTTAATTTTTTTTATTACGGTCATCTGGTTGAGTAGTGCTACTCTTAATGATTTCAATATACAATTGCCCATATATTATATTTAAAATTATCAATTGAAACATGTTCAAAGATATTTTTCCACGGTGCCACCTTGGGTTGGCTGATTTTGTGAATACCGGCCTGCTTTTCAAGCCTTTGGAAGAATTGACCTAAGTCTAGGGTTCTATTAGTATACAAATCGCTAACATCATATCTGCTGTAATTTTCTTTCCGTGCTTAAAAAAACAAATATTATTATTTACATACAAGGTCACTACTTTACGTACTTCATCATTATTAATGATTTCATATACGTTGGGCTCTGAAGCTTTTTCCATAGATTACTTGTGCAATTCTTTTTGTTCTTTTCCTGCGCAGGATTTTTGTCTACTTTGGTTTCTGGTAGTGACTTTCAGAATATTTAATTGTATGGTTTTCAAGTCTGTGATTGTTATTCTAGGGAGCGCATCGGCTACATAATTATCTTTCCCTTTTAGGTACTCTATCGTAAAATGATATTCCTCTAATTCAAGTCCCATTCGTATTAGTTTGGAACTGGGATTTACCATTGAAAATAAATAAATAAGTGCTCTGTGGTCTGTTTTGACAGTGAAATGTCTACCATAAATATATGGTATGAAGTGTGTTATTGCCCAATGAATAGCTGCTAGTTCTTGTTCTGTAGTGCTCTTGTTGATTTCACCTTTCGTAAAGGATCTTGATGCGTATGCAACTAGAACCTGAAGACCATTTTTATTTTGAGTTAGGACTGCTCCACAAGCGTATTTACTAGCATCTGTGATTTTGCAAAATTCTTTGCTAAAATCTGGGTATTGCAACAGCGTTGGGTTTATTAATGCTGATTTAAAATTTTCAAAGGCGTTTTGTTATTCTGTTGTCCATACGAATTTTACATTTTTCCTACATAATCCTGTTATGTGACGGGAGTATTCAGCAAAATTCCTTATGAAACGTCTGTAATAATTGCAAAATGCAACGAATCTTCTAGTGCTGTCATGTGGGACTGGGTAATTTTGAATGACGTCGGATTTTTTTGTCGTCGGGAAAGATTCCTTTATCTGTGCATTTATGTCCTAAGAAACTAAGTGACTTCATGCATGAAAAATGAACATTTCTCAGGATGTAACTTTAGTTGTGTTGCCAACATTCTAAGTGCAACAGTTAAGTTCTTGGGCATATGTTTTTCGGAACAACCTGTGACTATTTAGTCATCCATAAAACGAATTGCTTGCGAAGATTCTAAACCAGAGAAAGCTATAGTCATCTATTTCCACTATTTTATCATTCACGAGTTTTTGGACTTGTTTTTGAATTTCGTCTTGTTGACTATGAGGATATATATACGGGTTCATTATCAGTTTATCTCAGCTTTTGCTTATGGAAATTATTGGTAGAGATCGATTCGGTTTCTAGTCCAAATACATCACTGTACTCTGTGCATAATGTTGTAAGTTTGCTGGGAAGTCTTTTGCAAGTTTGGAAAATACAATTTTTTGTTGGGTTTCTAAGTCTTCGTAGTTTGAAAGTGATTGAAGATGAATGTTTTTAATATAATAATAATTTTGGACTGTCTCCAAACGCATTGCCCGCCATCAGATTGGAAAATTTTGATTTTGCTTTAATCCGAAAATATTACATTATTCCAAAAATCAATTGGCTTCTTCAAATATTCTTTCGCATAGTCTAATCGCGTCTTCTGATTCCCTTTTGATATAACTGGCTTTCTTCTAGCCACTCGGTTATTATAATTTGCCTGATGCAGGGTCCCTTGCACCGTTATTGGATGAATTTATTTTCCAAACTTTTTTTTAACTTCTGCTGCGATCTGAGTTGAAGAAATTTTTGGGTCCACCTTCACCATTTTCATAATGTGGGCCTGTTCCCGGGCGGTCAAAGCCTTGGGTCGTCCGGTGTGTTTTGCGCTTTCCAAAGAAGAAGCTCCCTTAAACGGCTTATGATGTGCGTATGTGGGTCGCACATAACGTCCAACATACTCTGCCGCATCCTCCTCAATCCCATTGAAGATTTGTGCGAAGGAGCTGGACAGGTGCGTTAAAAAACGCGCGATTAAAACAAATTCCGGGCTGAAGGTGGCTCTAATAGAAAAAGGGGCAGAATATTGGGGCAGAAACAACCCAAAATTTCGTTTCTTCGATGCCAAGACGGTTGGAAGCCTTTATAAAACAAAATGGCTTACCCACAAAGTATTAATTTTAGTTATTTTCATTTATTTTTAAGTTTTTCAATAAGTGTGCCAAAAATTTTGTTCAGCCAAATTCACCTCTTATTTATGTTATTTAATTTTTAAAAATCAACCATTGAAGGTAAAAAGTTGAAATAAACTTTGTCGTGTTATGTTTTTATAACATTATATGTATAAATTTTGGTTTATTTAAATATCTCAATTTTAAGGGGAGAAATCGTGCCCTAAAGTTCATGAAGCCTTCTGTGCCAAAAATTTAGTTCGGCACTGTATGTCTTAGAAAAGTGACTTCATGCATGAAAAATGAACATTTTCCTCGATGTTACTTTAGGTTGTGTTTCCTACATTTCTCGAAAACATCAGTTAAGTTCTTGAGCATATGATTTTCGAAGCAACCTATGACTATTTAGTCATCCATAAAATAAAGGTTCTAGTCCAGAGAAGGCTATAGTCATCATTCTCTGAAAAGAGTTTGGCGCTATTTTTAAACCGAATGGTATTCGCGTGAAGCGATATGAACCATTGTTTGTTGAAAAGGATGTTATATCGCGTGAACTTTTTTCGAGTTCAATTTGGTGAAAACCTGACATTACCCCGACATTGACTTAGTTGATCCAAAATATCGTCGATTATAGGGAGCGGAAATTTATCAGACAGGAGTTTTTTATTAATTTGACGATAGTCAATTACTAATCGCCATTTTTTATTTTCCGAATTTGGAAGTGACTTTTTTGGTACTAACAAAAGTGGGCTATTATAAGGTGATACACAAGGTTCCACTATTTTTTCGTTAATGAGTTTTTGGACTTGTTTTGGAATTTTGGAATAGATTCGGTTTATAGACCGAATACATCACTATACTGGGTGCATCATTTTGTGAGTTGTTCATTGAATTGAGGAGGAAAGTTTTTCAAAAGTTGGGATAATACAATTTTTTGTCGGTTGGTTTTACATCTACAACGTCTACGTCTAAGTCAGAGTCGGTCAAGTCCTGGTCTGACAATTCAAATTAAATAAGGACTGCTGGAATCGTGAGGTTTTTTATATCTTTTTCCTCTATCAGTCTCAGCTTGATTAGGTGCGGATAAATCTGATAATTCCGACTCTTCTCCAGTTTCTATTGCCAACGGTGTGTTTAGGATAGTTGGTACTTTTGCTTTGCTTTACCTTTGCTTTATAGCTATTATGTTGTCCCTTAATTTATTACCTTGATACCTGAGACCAATGGGCTCTGTCTAGCCTGTCTCTCTGATCATGTATTAGTGTACGCGCTGTATTGAAACGGTTTACTAATAATTCGGCATGCTTGTTCACAGTGTTTTGCTGTGCTGGCCGAGGTCTTGATAATGACTTATAAGATTTGTCAAAATCAATTTTTATATTATGCAGTGTTTCATATATTTCTTTCCATTCCATTATCTAATGGATTATGGACACTCCTTTTTAAATTACGGGTTCTATATTATGGGTAGCATAGGATATTACATCGGGAGTTTGGTCCCTTATCAAGAGAATGGTTCTAATGCTCTCTGCAGAATTCATACTTTTCATATTTTTTTTTATTTATTTATTTATTTTGTTTTATTTAATTTTTTCCATTATACATAAAAATAGAATTTTGTTCTTTAATATATATTCATTTATATTTAATATATCACTATGTGGATATACATATTATCTTTACCGGGGTTTTTCCCTTAGTAGAACATCTTTTTATTATTGTTGTGGGCGTTATTTTTTAATTTTTGTATATTTTGTCCAGATCATTAGCCTGGCTTCTGTTTAAGGCTCTCTTTGATATACATTTATTATGAAATATATATGCCTTGTACAAGATATATGCGCTCATAATGAATACAATTATTGATAATAAGATGTTCGTTAATTCTACCTTAATTGTGTTGGACTCGACTTTATTTATTACATTTGCAGTGGAGTCCACTTGTTTTACATATACTAAACCCATTTTGGGTGTTTTTCGTAGGCTAATATGTTCTTTCTTACGTTAATCGTGTAGTTTAGTTTATAATTAATTTGCCATCTAGTTTGGATCATTAAGTTCAGATTTTTTTTTTGTAATTTGAAATGGAAATTGCGCTCTTTGGCCATATTTTTAATTAAATTTTGATTGGAAAAAGAGTTTTCCAATTATTTTTTTACATAAAAACCTGCCTAGTTTTTTGTATAGTTTTCAGGTCACACGCTAATTGGGCAACATTAATGTTAAAAATATGCATCGCAGTGCAATATAAAAACGATATGCAACGCAGTGCATGGATAATAAAAAAAATATGATGTGCGCTCTAGGAAGCGCTGCCGGTCTTTTTTCCGGCCTTGGTTCCACAAGTGAACTTGCAATAGGGCGAGCGGAGTGGTCCCTCGCAGTCGTCTGGGCACTTCTTCTTTAGTTTTGGAATTTCCTTTTTCCGCGGTGGAGGAAATTTCGGATTATCTTTTGCGATATTTTTAATTTCAGCGTGGGTGGATGTGTGTGTGGCTGTGGTTTGACTTTTCCTTTGATTAAGCAGATTTTTTATGTGCTCAACTTCGGCATGAATTTTTACCGAGTTGTCCCAGCTTGATTTACTTCCGCTATTTAGTAGCTTCAGTAATTCATCCTTCCTTGCTTTAAGTCTTTTTACCACAGCACTTCTTTTTGCACACATCACACTCTACTCACTGCGGTTTCCGTAGGTACAGAAATATTTCCAATTCCAATTTTTATTCCCAGGTTAAGTCCTCGGATGTCCTTCCATCGCTGTCACGGTCGCCATGTAGTATAAGCGAGTCCAATCCTCTCAGGACCCCATCCAGTGATAACCCAATAGTTTTAATTATATAGATGGATGGACTAGATTTATTTGATCGTTTAGTTGTTGCCACTCCAAGCTCCCAAAAGTTTCTTCTGCTTTTACAATATTTTTAGGAGTCGGGAAGTCTAATGTTCCGTCACAGTCTCCAAGGCTGACTCCCGCAGACATGAAATGAGCCACCTGAGCTTCTCCATCTTGGTCTTGAGGATGGCTATCAATGGTGCTTTTAAACAACGGACAGAAATCTGGCCCCTCGGCATAGCCAACACTGAATGTAGGCATCAGCAACGGGGGCAACAAGGGACTAGGTGTGTAGGCAGTGGGTGAAATACCAGCACCACTGGTACCATCCAATAGCGTAGAGTGGGCAGCAACTCTACTGAAGCGCTTGGTAACTTCCACCTGGAAGTCGACGTGCACGTCCATGGCTAGCTGAGAGAATTTCCAATATAAATCACTTCCGATTTCCCTATAATTTAGCTCCTGCAATTCCTCCTGAAGCGTGGCAAATCGGTCACGCAGACGCTTCTCCATTGACTCGAGGGTCATAATGGTTGAGTCCTTGGTCCGCATCGCAGCCTTGATGTTCTGAAGCAGCAGAAGCAGATCCAGCAGCGTCAGATCTAGACTCCATTATGTAATTTAAGTGAAACACTTTTAAAGTGATACCAATAATGGGTATGCAACCGTCTTCCTCCAATTTCAACAAGTCCTTTGTGGAGGGTTGTCGCCACGTAGATTGTGGACGCACTTGTAACGTCGGCAGGGGATTACGTGCACATGAAATGTAGATTCTTATAATAAAATAGTTTCTTTGTCTTAAGCCTAATGTTTGTGTTCGTGTTCTTGGTATTTTCTTGTATTATTCATATGTTCTTATTACTAAAAAAATTTTATTTGATGTGGTTAAATGTCGTTTTAATTAATTGTTCCCCTGTTATCAGAGGTTTTTTTTGTTTTTGTTTAACTTAAACTAAGAATTGAATTATTGAGTTTTTCTGTTTATTACTAATGTTTATTTGTTTGTTTGTGTTTGAAGGAGGTTATGGGTCAGTGAAACGCTCAGTACGCACTTTTGTATAGATAAATTTCAATGTTTTGAGGAGTTATGATACACTGTTGCCAGTCTTCCCTGTCGAGAAAAATATAAACTACACTGTTGATCAAAAAAAAAATAATTTCTTAAATGGGATTTATGAAAGATTTTTCCCGACCTTGTTTTGATAGTGACCTTTCGGTCATCTTCAACCTCCTCCGCTTTGAATCGCTGCTTTTCTTTTGTTTTAATCTGTTTATTGGCGACATAAACGGTGTCACCTTGTTCATAGGAAATTGGGTCGCCTCTATTTTTATTGCGCCCATTATTGGTTAAGTTTTGTTTGTGCTCAATGAGGCCTCGAATGTCCTCAAGAGTTTGCTGTTTAAAATTAGATAGCCCCTGTTAGTTTATTCTAGAAGTTCGGTTGAAAAAAATGTCAACGGGTTTTTTATTTGTCACCGAGTGGACAGAGTTATTGTATCTGTCTACAACAATTGAGATAAGCTCGTTTGGCTTAAAGGTAGGATATTCGCCTTTCAAGCATCGATATATTTCCATGAAGGTGGAATGGAATCTTTCTACCTGACCGTTTACTTCGCTTTTCTGAGTTGGGGTATGGTATAGCTCAATGTCCAAAGTTCGAAGGTGGTTTAGGACAGTTGGGCATAGAAGGCCTCTTTCGTTATCAGTAACTATCATTCTAGGCGCCGTGAAGTAATGGAGTGCATCCAATAGTGTTTCGCGAAGATGGATTGCTGATTTCGATTGTAAGGGGAAAAGTTTAGCGAATTTAGAGAATTTGTCGATGCAACTGAGATATACTTTTTTCTCCAATGTGAAAACGTCGATATGAAGTATTTCACATGGGTAATTAGGGATAGGAGTTGCCTGTAGTGGTGGTTTATTTGGGTGCCTGTCATACTTGTGCAATTTACAAGTGGCACAGGTTGACAGCTGCGTGCGAATAATTTTAGACATCCGTGGGAAATAGTACTTTTCTAGGATCTGAATGCGGAGCTCTTTTGGGTTTCTATGCGCTCTGCGATGTTCTTTTTCGATGACTTCGCAAATTTGCTCTTCGTCCGAATTATCCTGAACTAAACGCTGTGTTATGCGGATTTTAAAAAATTTAAAACTCTGAATACAACAGGTTTGAAGGAGTTGTAGGTAATCGTCCGGAATTTTAATCCCATTGATTACAGAAGGTTTTAAGTATTTTTTTAGTGAGTCTAGAAGCTTAGAAGAGGTAATGTCGTTAATTGGAATTGAGTGGCGCACGTATCCGGCATGTGGGTGCTCACATGAGTAATCGGATAGGCCTGGAAGAAAAATCAATTGATTTCGGTAGGCGTTAATCGGCGTTTCAACGTGGAGGATTAAATGAGATGCGTCTTGAAGAGCGCTATGAATTGTTGCTATAGAATCTGACTCGGAGGCGGTATCGGTGCCAGAGCCCAGATGGTTAAAGTACGTTGTAACCCTTGAAAGTGCATCGGCCACTATATTCGACTTCCCTGGTTTGTATATTAGTTCGCAATTGTATTCCTCAATACGGGACTTCCAACATTTTAACTTGGCGTTGAAATTTCTATTGCCTAGAGCAAATGTTAAAGGCTGGTGATCGGTGTAAATCCTGATGGACCCGGCACCATACAAATAAGAACGAAGATTATCTAAGGCCCACACTATGGCGATCATTTCCTTTTCATTGGTGGCATAGTTTTCTTCCGTCTGAGTCAAGGACCGAGAGATATACGCTATTGGCCTATCTTTGCCAGCGTCTACTTGAGAAAGGACTGCCCCGATAGCATAATTCGACGCGTCAGTAGTTAAGTGAAAGGGTTTAGAAAAATTTGGAAATGCCAAAACCTCTGAGGATGAAAGGATAGATTTTAAGTCATTGAAGGCTTTCATCGCGGCCTCGTCGAGTTCAATGGGAACTTTTTTCGACTGTGACGACTTAATCCTAGCGAACTCTCCTCGAGTCAAATTAGTTAGTGGTTTCGCGACCTTTGCATAAACTAATAATAATTAATAAATTTCCTATAGTAAGATGTCATGCCGAGAAAACTCTTTAATTCCTTTACATTGGTAGGTGGTTTCATTTTTGTGACACCCTCTACCTTTTTCTCGTCTGCTTTGATACCATCAGCAGTTACTACATATCCTAAGAATTCAACGTGACTTGATAGGAAATTGGTTTTTTCTAAGTTGACCTGCAATCTGGCTTTCTCCAGGTTCTTGAAGACAACGCGAAGGTTTTGCCAGTGGCTTTCATAGTCCTCACTGAAAACTATTATGTCGTCTATGTACACGTAGCAAATTTTGCCGATATGTTCCCGTAACACATCATCGATCATTCTTTGAAACACCGCTGGGGCATTTTTTAGACCAAACGGAAGGCGAAGAAATTCGTACTTCCCATTCATTGTAGAGAATGCTGTTTTTGGGGTATCAGACTCCAACATATAAATCTGATGGAATCCCGAGGTTAAATCGAGAGTAGTGAAATATTTGGCTTTCCCTAGGCTTGCCAAAATGGAGTTTATGTCCGGTGTCTGAAATCGTGACAGCGTTTAAGCGTTTAAAATCGATAACCATGCGGTTTGGGGTTTGGGGTTCTTTGGTACTACCCAGACCGGGGAGTTATAGGGACTTTTAGATGGCTTGATGATCCCATTCCGCAAGAGTTCTTCTATCTGTCTATCCACTTCCCCTCTCATGTTGGTAGGGTAGGGATAGCTCTTTGTGTATATAGGGTCTGAGGTGCTTGTGCGAATCTCAGCCCTAACGCTTGTGTCTACGGCCTCTCCTTGTGAGAGTGGCTCGAAGATTTTGAAATACTCGCTAATAAGAACGTTTAAAGCTTCCTTTGCAGACTCAGGGTGCTTTTTGTCTAACAGTAGGTGTACATTTAGGGATTTTTTAGCAAGAAGGGGAATCTTGATATCGGGTGATATTGTCAGGAGGTCATTTTTCCTGTCGATCAGGGCCTTTAAAGTTCTTAGGGTGTCGTCTCCTATGATGTCGTCAAATGATGTTAGTTCGGGAAGGACAAAAAAGGTGAGAACGGTATTGTTCCCAATCGGCTTAAAAAAATGTGCAGTGATGCAATGCGTTATTTTAACATTACCTCCTGCGGACTGAACGACAAACGGTGTGGGTAGTGCTATAGAGCCGGCGGAGTTCTTGGGGCTTATAAAATTATTGTTAGCGCCGGTGTCTATTAGAAATTGTAGCTTGGCCCCTGTTTTGGTCCCATACTCCATGTATGGTATACTAGAGAGGCGTCGGTCATAAAATTTTGTTCACCATCGCCAATACACTGTATCTCCTCCAAGGGAGAGCAATGTTCTACCCCTTGCGATGGGTGTTCCATCTCCTCCCCCTCATTACCAGAATGTTGTTGATAACACTCGTTGGGAACGGGGTCTGATGATGGAGTGGACTGGATATGGTAAAGCTTTACGGAAGGGGTTTAAATTGGAATTAGCGCTCGGGCTTCGTTTGATGCCACCGGCCTCTCCTTGACGCGAGTTAAAATTTAATCTGTAACTTTGGCCTGAATGATTTGACTCATGTTTGATTGCTCTAGCTCCCTGGAATCTTGGGGGGCTCTGCGGGCTTCCGCTGGGAGCAAAGTTGTGTCCCGAATTAATCTGTACCCTATAGTTTAGATGGTTATTGTTAAACTGATTCGTCTGGGGGAACCTTGGTGCGATAGGTCTATAATTCTGGTGACTTTGGCTAAAGGTCTGTCTAAAAAAAGGCGCCCTTGGTGCAGGGTTCCTCGGTTCCATTTTTTGTCACTCTAGGCAAATAGAGTATGCCTCGTGGACGTCCGCAGGCTTACGGATTATCAGTAGCCCAGAAGCGTCGCCGTTTACTCCCCTTATAAAAGCATTAAGGGCTTTGTCCCGTTGACCGGCAAGAAAAGCATCGGTTATCTCTGTAGAATAATTCATGCTCTAAATTTTATTCATTATGAGCGAGACATGATTATTGATCTTAAGGTAGAAATCGTCCAGTTTTTGGCTTCCCTGGGTCATTTGAGCTAGTTCGTACTCAAGCGTACCAACATCTCGTTTATCGGCAAAGTGTAATGCCAATACCCGTTTGACCTCTGCCCAATCGTCTTCCCGCACGTTATAGGCATTGAGTGCCATGTCAGCGTTGCCCCTAATTTTTTGCCTAATCTGAATAAGGACTGACCTATATAGGGGTTTCTCCCGTACGACCTCGAAATCGTTAATAATGGATTGAGCCCTATTAATCCAAGAGTTGTATTTCTCGGAATCTCCCTCGAAAGTCACAAGCTCCCTTATGCAATCCGGTACGGCCGAAGACTCCTTGAGTTCGTACTCCGTACGCGGACGCATTAGTGGTAGCGGTATCTCTGGTACCGGGTTGCGTCCTTTATTATTACTTTATTTTTGTATTTCTGTGTAATTGTGTTTATCGGCGCGGTGGTCCGTATTTATCCGTTTTGGCATTGTGCCTACTAAGGTACGGTTGCCACACAATCCACTGGGCAGCTTTTTCTGAATGCATTCCACATCCGTTAGCCTTTCCAGCAGATTGCCACTTACACGACACATTTTTTATAATTGGAAAAAATTTTCTTCTTCTTTTTTTTTTTATTTCAAAATTGGTTTATAATTTTTGCCGCTCGCAAATTAATTGCCGCAGCGGTTGTCTGTGTTTATTTAATTAAAATTGCAATTTTTACACTCGCGAATAAGCTACCCAATGGTGTGGACTTATCGCCGCAGTGGATTATCGCTTCTTTTGTTTTTATTACTTAGTGTTTTGTGCCCGCGAATATGCCGCGTCACAGGGTACGTGGACAGATCGCCGCGGCAGGTACTAAGTTTATTCACAAATTTTTTTGCGCCCGTGGGGAATGCCAGTTCTAAACGGCAGCATCCTCACCGCAGCGGGTAAATGTGATTCAATTCCAATTAAATTTTTCACACGAACACGCACAACGCTTTCATATTTTTTTGGTTTTAGTTTTTAACACACATATTTTTCACTTTATTTGTTTCTTTTTTTCTTTTTTTGGAGGTCCTTGGGTCCCACTTTCGAGAGAAAGTGGAATCTGTTCGGGCGCCAGTTATGGCCAGACATGGCCAGAGGAGGGAGTGTTCCCCCGGATATTACCTAGTTAATGATATCTGCATCCTCGTGTTTCCAATTACAAGTCCCTTCGTCCTTCGCAGCTCGCAAATTAATTTCTACGATGCTACGTTAAAATAAAACAGTAATCGCTTTTACACGTTACAATGGTTTTATTAGCAAATGATAAAGGTCTGCTGGCTTTGGGGGTACAAATCGAAGTAAATCTAAAACATAAGTTTGGCTGGCTTGTTGGCTGCATAACGCTGGCAGAGCGGTTGCAGCAGTCCGATGCTGACAGCAGCGGTTTTGGGGGCTTTGGGCCAAAGTGTTGCTATGCTCCAGGTGCTGGTGTTGCATTTCCGTCCGTGTGCAGGGGTAGGGGAAGCTATGGCTGAGACAGCTAGCGATCGGTCAGTGCTCTTCCATTGCCGCGCTGCTGATAGCAGCGGTTCTGGATATTTGGGCCAACGAGTTGCTAACCTCCAGGTGCTAGCTCTGCATTTTGGGTTGGCCGCAGCGATGGGAATGGGTAGCGGCAGGTATTGCTGAGGCAGCTAGCGGGTGGTCAGTGCTCTTCCATTCTCACGCTACTGCCGTTGCAATTCTGCCGGTGCACTTCTGCCGTTGACGTTCTGTCGCTGCGCTGTCGCTCTGACGCCGCTGACGTTTGGTGTTTGCACTACCGTTGCTGTGTCTCTGCTGGTCGTCGGGTTGGCTGAGTGGGGTGATGAGGGAAGTCGCGGTGTCTGGTATCCGGGTCGAGAGGCGGTGAAGGGAAGGGGGCGCTTGGCCGGTGTTAACTTATCTTAAACGGATTCGTCAAGCAAGTCTTTGCTATTAAAGTGAATAATGTGGCGAGTCCTCTTGGCGAAAAAAAGTCTCGCCGAAGGGGTTGGCTTGCCTCTTCCAAAATGATTTGGTTTCTTAAGCAATTTTGGGGTTTGTAGTGGTTTCGATGGTGTATGAGAGCGAACGGTCACTATGCACTGTGGCAGCATCGGACTGAACCTCAGCCTCTTTGTTGTTCACGTGTTGCAGAGACACCGCATCAGGGACATTTTGTCGGATACCGCGTATGTAAGGGGTAGTGATCTGTGAAAATTTGAACCTCACCTTAAAGGTAGTGCCCAGACTATCACCAACAATTCTCTTTCGTTGGTGGGGTAGTTTAGTTGGCAGTATTTCAGCGTTCGCGAAATCATAGTAATGGGCCTCTTGTTTTGGGACAATAACGCAAATATTTCACTCGCTGAGGCGAGGCCAAACGGTAACCTAAAATCATCAAACATAAATGACAATTTTTCGACATATTCTTACTGACGGTTCAGTTTTCCCCTTTGAGATTGGCCGTCAGCTTCTGTAAAAGCTTACCAGGTCGAGGAAGGACCTAAAGCTAAACAGTTTTTTTGGTTCGGGGAAATCTTTTATTGCCCTGACTTTTCATGGGTTTGGTTTTTTTTCCTGCTCTAGTAACGATAATTCCCAAAAATTCAACGCGATGTTATTGCTTTTGGCGAAATTCACGTTTTGTCAGTCAAAGATCTTTAATTTTTTAGTGGCGTTTACGTATTTTATTATGCTTTTGCCTAAGTCAAATTTTACCCCTCTATCGAATCAAAGCCTATTATGGCATCGAACATGCTCAGCGTATCAAACAAAAAAAAGTGGATCGTTTAGCCCGAAAACGCGCATTATGCACTAGTTTTTGACGTCACTGGGGCCGTGAATAGAGCTTACAGTAAAGGGGGTCTCGACCCTTACATTTCTTAGTGTCGATAAGGATTTTTAATCTTCTGTCAGCTAACTGAAGTTCGATGAACGGCAGCCGGGACCGCTCCCTAAAAAATGTCATTGAGTTCGGCTGAGCCAATATTCTCCTCAATGTTGGCAAGCTGCCTCCTCCTGTTCGTGGTGTTGTGTCATGCTATTGACACGCTAGCGTGCTAGCGATAGCGCGGACGGGAAGTCTTTGGGCTGTGCTGCCACCGCCATTGATTTGAGCGGTCTTTTAAGCCCTGCAATGAATGCGCGGAGGTCGTCGTCCCTAACCTCCTTCAGGATGATTGCCGTATACGCATTATCTGACTTAACAATTTTGTTTGTGATGAGCGTGAGTTTCCTCTTGGCTTCGTCATAGAATACCAAAATGTCAGTATCACCTTGTCGAACCATTTCCAGATTATGCCGTATTACCCGTAGGGACGTTTTGTCCGCGAATGTGCAATCTAGCCTAGCCAGAAGTGCATCGAAATTTCATACCGTGTTATGGGACGTGAGCAGCGCTCGAGCGGTACCGCAAATTTTGTTTTTAATAATAACTGCGCCTTCGTAATGGGCTTTGCTGCTAGCGAACTTTTTGAATATTTCATATGCATCTGATGCAGCCTGCCTCCACACTCATCGTGGCTTCCATTAAATGTTGGAAGTGTTTTCACAATGTCTAATTTGACAACGCATTTTATGTTAGGGTCCGAAACCACCCTTTGATAAACTTCTACTTGGAACGCTTGTACCGTTGACGCGCCAACGCTCATTTTTTTCACTATCTATCACTTCCCTATACTCCCAACTCATCGGCCGTTAAGGGGAGCTGATTGAATTAACGGCAAAAATATAGGTAGAAAAAATCGAGGTCCGAGCAAAACGTTTAGTAGGACAATATCTGCATCCGATTCGGGGTTTGGAGCAATTGTCTTGGAAGAGTCACTGCACAGTGGACAAAGTCACAAAAAAATTCGAGAAAAACTTAATATTCAGCGTGCTTAGAATTTATATATATTTCAAGAAAATTCCAGTTGTGAAATGGTTGAGGAGCGAAAAAACAGACTTGTAGCAACACAGATCCACTAGAGAAAAAAAATTTTTCTTATGCAAAACGAATAAAAAATTCAAAAAAATAATCAATTATTAATTATATGAAAAATTTGCAGGCACTGGTATTTATTTATTTGTTTCGAGCTATATGCAAGTTTTAACGCACAGTCAGTTACATTTTATTTTCCTCAGGGTGAGACTCGAAATGTAAATAATATCTAGTATTATTCAGTGGTTGGACGCAGCTATGTCACTGGTGCCAACGGGGGTGGGGAGAGGGGGTTAAAAAAAAGGATTTTCTTCAAATTTAAATTTTTTTATTTTTTTTTTTTTTTTTTAAAAAAACCCCCAAAAACCCCAAAAATAAAAAAAAATTTTTGGGTGGGGGGGGTTTGTTTTTCAATGCCTTAGATATTCACCGTTAGTCCCGCGCAAAGACTTTGGGGCTTGTTGGCCACGTACTTTTAATGCTGAATACGATATTTAGGTTGAAAGGGTGACTGCCCTGCTGTCCGCTGGCTTAGATAATCAGACAGATATTTGGTGGCGGAGTCCGTTTCATGAGCGTTCGCTCTTTATTCAATATAAAATCAAACTAAACTTAAAACAAAAAGAAGTCAAAATGCTGGCCGGATGCCCGTGGCAGACGTTGCCCAAGCACAAAATTTCAAGAGTCATACGATCGACGGCAAAGGCCCGCCCACAGGGGTGCAGCTTCCAGCTTCCAGCACATTGGGACAAGAAGTAGAGTTACCATGCCTCCCGCCAGTGCTAGACCTAGCATAAAAAACCTTCGGTCGTCCGGTCCGTCCTGGAGGTGAGTGGGGCGGAATATCTAGTATGGGAAAGTAAACAAGATGTGTGCGCAAGAAACTAATTAATTATTAAAGAGGTGTGTATGTGAGGGCGCTTAAGATCGGATCGGCAGTGGACAAAGTTTCGATACCGAATGTTACATTCGTCCTTGCTTGGTTTTCAGTGTCACCACCCGGACCAACGTATCCGTCCCTGGGTGCAATTCGACGACGCGACACAGTAGCCATTGTAACGGCGGAAATCGGTCGTCCTTGAAGATGACGAGGTCGTTTAACTGAAGGCCTTCAGCCTCACGGCACCACTAGGCCACTGTTGTAGATGCGCCAGCCATTCCCAACTCCAAGCCTTCCAGAAATCACGTACCATTGTTTGCTGTATTAGAAACTGCTCCGCGGAGGACTTAGACTGCGGGAGAAATTCTAGAGGAGCACGCATCACAAATCAAGAAATGGGCAGGCGTAAGCACCATTAGGTCGTCCGCGTCAGCTGTAAGAAGACAAGCGATCGCGAATTGAGACAAGGTTCTATGCTTATGAGCACCGTAGACATCTCCTTATAGGTGAGCCGTCGATCTGCAATAATCCTCTTGAGCCAGCCTGCAATAATCCTCTTACGCCAACCTCCCATAGCCCAGCCGTCCAGCTGTTTTTGTCCAGCTTATCGTAGGACTTCTTCATTACATTGTCCGCCCCCACAAAGCTAGTCCCGTTGTCACTGTAGAGGTGGTGCACCATTCCTTTCCTACCGGTAAATCTGTCCAGGGCCAGTAGAAAATGCTCCGTGGTGAGGCCTGTCACCGCTTCCATAAGCACTGCGGCCAAATCCACTGGGAACGTTTCCCGCTGTACCATGCGCGCTATAGCCAGTAGAGCATAGTCCAGCTCTTCAATGCCTAGAGCTCGATCCGCCTCTCTCCTTTGCCGACAGCATTGTTCTTGAAGCGGATTGCAAAGGCAGCGACGCGCAAAGCCCGGCTGAAGGTAGAAAATTTATCAATGAACGATTGAAGCGGGCCTGCGTGGTGAACGCGCACTGTGTCCGCTTTTGCCTCCAGCGCGACGTCGCTAATGTCGACCAGCGCCAACTCCCTCGAAGGCCGGTCACCTGAGCTGCCCCATAAGCCACTCAGGGCCTCGCCCCCTCAAGTCAAAATCCTTCAACTTGCTCGGAGACTGACCCCTTATCGCACAGTCTGCGGGATTCTCGGCCGTAGCTAAATGTCTCCATTGCGCGGGCGAAGAATGATCCAGTTGGCAGTCCAGTTTTTCGTAGAAAAAACCCTCGACTTGGCGGCCAGTAGTGATCTATAGCACGTTCCGTCCGTGTGCTCGAGCCTTAGATAAGCCGCAGCAGCATAGGACGTAGATGAACCATCACAAAGTGCATGATGCTGTGCTATGGATCCAGGAGAATGATGATTCCACCGATTAATGCTTATCTCGCAACCATTCTACAAGGGCTTTCTCGGATTTCTACCGAAATCGGGTTTACTGAAAAGTTTTTTTGCGTGCCTCAAGTGCAGAACCAGTGGCAATAGTTGCTGCAATAAGTACAGAACCAATTGGGCTGCGGAGAAGTGAATACGTCAAGAATTCTTTTCGTACTGATTTCATCGAGCATGGATGCGGGTTTATGTACATGATTTGGGGTTACTAGGATATTTACTTAGGTCTAGTCTAGATATAAATGGACAACATGGTTTATTTACAGATTACAGGAAAATATCCTAAATAAGCAATTACATTTACCAAATGGTGTAAAGACACGTCCGTCGGCTGGATGCATATGGTTTATGACCCGTTTATCACATGCAGATGTGCGCAGACCAAGATATCAGCTACCTATTTATTTAGGTCAAAGTAACTATCAGAACCGAACGAATTTCTGCTTAGTCGAAATCGTACAGGCGTCATAAACCACGTCGTCCCTCTCCACCGCCGTCGAAGAGCCATCCGCATGTATCTTCTTGGCCATGGTCACCTTCTTTGAAATGAGCTTTCCTGAGGTGAGGACCGGCTCGATGAGACCCAGCGGATCGAACAGCCTAGCTCGTTCGTTTCGTGAATATGGTAGGCATCTCAAAATCAACCTGAAGTTTGAAGCAGTCCTTATTCGGGAGCCATTACATCCCTCACGCTTTTATGGAATCTTTAGTGTCCCAATTTAACAGACTCCGGCTGCACTGATGCTCTGCAGGAATCGAGATCAAAATACTAGACTCGTTGCGATTTTCGAAACTCCATACCAGCTGATTTTATTTCACCCGATACCTGTGCCCGTTTGTCCTGAGCCTCCTCTAACGTATGACCTCCGGAAAGAATGCCATCCACGTATATCTCCCTCATCAACACTTCTTCCGCTTTTGGGAATGAATGCTGCTCGTCCTTCACAAACTCGTCCTTGACAAAGCGTAAGCGTTGATGGTCTCATCCGCCGCCCGCCATCAAATCCGCTGGTATTGGGCGTCTTCCGGACGAACATTTATACAGCGATACATTTTCTGGATGTCTGCCAAGAAAACGAAACGATATTTCCTCCAATTCTGTATAACCACAGACGTGTCATTTTAAGACGCAGGCCCCTTCTACAGTACGTCGTTTAAAGACCTTCCGGTGCTAGTCCTGGAGGAGGCGTCGAAAACGATTCTCTGCTTAACTGTATGTGACTCCTTCTTGAAAACCGCATGGAAGAACGCAGGAAGCTACATGCCTGTTTGCAGAAGTACGCGTCATTGTACTACTTTCACTGCCCACCGCCGGCGTTATCTGCTTGAGCGCAAGGTACTCCTCGATCTCCTCGACATATTTGCTCCACCGCTCTGGACTCAAGAGGCGCCCTTCTAACTGCAAGAACCTATCTTCCTAGAACCATAGCTGGATGTACGTAAGTTTTGAAGGGCAGCCGACGTTAAGGAACGGTCCGGAACGGCTTCTACCTCGAAGAACCGCTTGAGCAATCCCTCGGTGTCCAAGAGTACTCGAAGACAGCGTACCTGGGTTGCTTCCCTCGTTCCTTCTGCCAGTCCCGATAGGATTCATCACAAGCGTGTGCTCTGAGCCACGGGCTCGCCGGACAGCCCGACCCTGGTGCATGGCAAAATGATGTGCATCAACATAACCACTCCCAAGATGAGATCGACTCGCTTCGATCGGGAGGAGTGTGGATCCGCCAGTGGGAGCCCTTGTATATGACGTTGTGGTACGAAACTGCGACTCGGAAGGCACGAAGTAACAGAATTAAGAATATATGCCGACTCAACCTCAATTGAAAAATCAGGGTTAACAATGCTATTTAATTCAAAATTTACAATATACTTGCACCAACGACCGCCCACGAGACCCATTCCAAAAATAGATGCACGGGTGCTAGTCCGTTTCAGATGCAGGGACTGCACTACGTGCTTGGAAACAATAATTCCCTCAGATCCTTGGTCAACCAGCGCGCTTATGACTGCATGCAGACCGTTTTCAGGGTTTCGAACGGTGATACGAGCCGTGGGGAAAAGAACATTTTTCGGAAACACAGTCAAGGACGTTGCTGAATAGCATCTGTACGGACGGACGAGGCGGGATGTGGCTCGGTGATTCGCTATGAACCAGAACTGGGAAATGCAACAGGGTGTGATAGCCCTGCCCACAAACTTGACAGCGTATATTACTAGTGCAGCGTGACAGAGCATGCGACTTGCTTGTACAATTGATACATAATTTAGCCCTGCCTACATTATCCTTCTTCTGGTAGCAGTCTAGGGCCAAGAAGGTTGTGCAACGGCGCAAAATATGGTCGTCGCCACAGTGTTAACAGGCACCATTAGGGCATCCAGTGTGCTCCAATGATCTGCGGTCCTGAATCGCATCCATTACGACCAGCCGATCGTTTAAAACGGATTCCAACTCCCTGTAGGATGTAACGGTGGCACCACTTCGTGATGGTGCTCCCAAGCGTTGTGGGTCTCCTTTAGTAACCTTGATTCCCCATCCAAGGCTTGGACGGCGAAATGCAGCTAGGCAAACATTGATCGTACTTAGCATCGAGCATATTAGCTCCGTGTTGTCCTTGTGCAGCATGGGCAACGCGCAGATGGCGTTCATGTGGTGAGCGAAAACGAGGCGAGGATTGTTGTATCTCTTGATCATCATTCCCCAGGCCATTGAATAGTTCCCTTCCGTGAGCTGCATCTGACGGATGTCGTTATCGCTTTTTGCTGACAACGATTCTTTGAGAAAGAGCAACTTTTGAACACTGCTCAACTTTCTGTTATTACGGATGAGGCTTGTGAAGGCATCATAGTATCCTGGCCAATCGACACACGTGCCGGAGAATTTAGGAACGGACATCTGCAGCATGTTCAGCCGCACTACCGCGTCGGCGCCTCAGACACTGGTGGCTTGTCCAAATCCTCAGTGAAAGCGCAATAATCATCCATGTACCGCTTCTCGAACTTTAACTGGAAATTCTTCATTGCATAGATCTAATCAGAAAATCCTTTCGGGTTCACTAACACGGTTTGTGGGTGTTAAAGTGGGCGTGGACGTATGAAAACAAAGGGCAAGTTGCAGTGGCATTTCTTAAATACGTATTCTTAAGCTCAACTTTCTAGCTTTTATAGATCCCGCGATTTTTGCATTTTTGGTTTTTCGGGTTTTGTGGGCGTGGCAGGATGCTAAAATAAACTTGCGCTGCATATGGACAACAAGAATCGTCATGCCTAATCTCAACTTTGTATATCTCATAGTTCCTAAGATCTCAGCGTTCATACGGACAGACGGTCATGGCTCAATCGACTTCGCTGTTGATCATGATCAAGAATATACATATATTCTTTATATGTTCAGAAACGCTTCCTTCTACCTGTTAAATACTTTTTAACGAATCTAGTATACCCTTTTACACTACGAGTAACGGGTATAAATAATATAAAGACTCTAACGCCCACAAATCACGGATAACAAAATCTTTAAAATCTTAGGAACTATTGGAACTAGAAAGTTGAGAATAGGTATGTATAATCTTGAGATGCCAGCGCATCTTATGGCGGTACCATTATCCGGCCACACCCACTGTTAATATTATAGTGTATGTCTTCGTTTGAATTAGTATAGCATATTTTTGTGAATATATATCGGCTTACCAAAGATTTTTTAAATAGGAACATTATTGCACTATTTATGAAGAAATTTAGGTTATAAGGCCTCACTTGGGCAGTTACGTCATCATCAGTTACTCTACATGCTTTCTCTGACAATAGGTCGCGCTTTGTGAATTTCCACAAGCAAAATGAATATTTTAAAATTGTGTAAAACAGTAACAGGTATCTTATATTAGCGGCACTCGAGTATAGCATTTTTTCTTGTTTTTTATAACACTTTCGTTTGTGGAAGGTGACTTGACACCAATTTCGGGATAACTGAGAATCTCTAAATATAGTTTTATTTTTTTATATTATATATTTTATATTATTTATTATTATTGTCGAGGAACGGATGATGTAGTCTGATAAGTATCTAAAGCTACGTTATGTTTGGCGCCACAGACACTCCGATCAGCGATCCCATCGAAAGAGGGAGGAGATACTGCGGTAGGTCAAATATATATTAAGTTGAGGTTATTTTAAGTTATATTTTGCCAACAGAATAAAACATCCATGCACACACTTTTGTGTTACGCTACAAGATCTGGCAATTCTTGTTTCCGTGAAGTGCCAAGTGTTAGAGGGAACTCCCGGGATTTAGATCGGCGTCACTTCTTTTATTCGCACGCTTTAAGTTGAAACTCTAACCGCATTTTGGAATTGCACGTACACAGCTAAACGCGCGACATGCCGACGACACATTCGCCCAGACGGAGCCCCAAACTTAATCACACCAGACTGGCACACCGGCCGGCTTGGCAAATGCAGATAGTAGACGGCAGCGGCCACGGACTCCAAAGAAAAGTCGAGTAAAACGCACCATGAGTACTGCTCAGGCGGAACCGCCAGTACAGGCTATGGACCCCACGAGTACACAGATTGCCACGCTCATGGAAAGGATCGCAAGTCTGGAGAAGGAGCTCCTACAGGCAAGGGCAAATGAAGGACAGGCGATGGCCGCCAAGAATTCCGTTAGTGTCGCGTCGAGCGGCGTCGGTGTGAGCGGTGCGGCGAACCCACCGCTAGGAACGGCGCCATGTGTGAGCGCAACGGTAAGGCAGAGCTTGAGTGAAAATCTGCCAACGGGACCACCAGACGTCATCTACGATGAACAGTTGCCGGCACAATTGAGTGCAAATCTGCCGCTATAGTTCAGTGCAAGCTTGCCGCCATTTTTGGACGGCAATGCAGCGATAGGGCAACAAGTCACACGAAGTATACGCTGTACAACCGTAAGCTACTCGCCGTCTATTGTGTCACAGCCACTGAACGTCAGCCTGAGGAATGGCCAATATTCCAGTGTGCGTTCTTGGAGACGACGGCAGCCTATCATTGTACAGCATTCGAGAACAATCAAAGGCTAGACGGGGTACAACGAGTTCGTCAAGAAACATCGGATCTGTTTTGCGTGCCTTGAAATCGGGCACATGGCACGGTTCTGCAAGAGGAGCCGTGTATGCAACGAGTACGGATGCCAGAGGAAGCATCACTATTTGGAGGGATCTTCGAAGCAGCCAGAGACGGGAGTTGGACGAAGTCATCAGTCAACGTAAGCGGATGCCGCAGCCAGCGGATCCAACAGTGAGTATGGAAGAACGAAGACCAGAACCGTAGTTGAGTCGATTCGGATAAAAGTCAACTGCTATTCCGGATTCTGGCCGTGGGGAACGTACAGGTGGACACGTTTGCACTGCTCGACGAGGTATTGTCTGTGACGCTCTTAGACGACGAGCTCGTCCGGAGCCTACACCTAAAGGGTGTGAATCAACAACTAAACGTTCAGTGGTTTGTTGGAAAGTACGCCAGAGAGCCTACGAGGATGGTTAGCCTGCAGATCAGTGGAGCGGGAAAACCAAAGCGACATGGATTAAGGAACGCGTACGCAGTAAGCAATATAAATTTAATCATGCAGAGGACGAGCGCACGCCTACCAGTGAAGCCGTTCAACAACGCAGAGCCACGGATCCCTATTGGACTGGATCAGCGCACCCTAGGAATACCGTAGGAATAAGTTTTGGTTCAGGAGGACCATATGCAGCAGCTACCAAGCTAGGATGGACCAGTGACGCGTCAATCGAGTCCACTGGTATGGTCCACAGTATGACGCTCTGGAGAAGATGGTCAGCGATTACTTCGAAATAGAAAACTTCGGAGTGAAGCCAGCGCCACCGGTTACAGCCAGTAACGATGAACGGATCCTGGACATTTTGAAGGGAACGACTAAGCGGATAGGCCAACGATACCAGACTGAGCTGCTATTGAAGGATGACGAGCTGAGGATGCCAAACAGTTTCAGCATTACACTGCAGCGACTCGTCAACGTTGAGAGAATATTAATAATAATGAAGCGCGACACAAACTTGGCTAAGGCCTACAAAGGAATTTCGGATGACTACGTCAAGAAAGGATACGCGAAACGACTAGAGCAGCAGGAGATCACCTATGGCAACAGTGAAAAGTTGTGGTACCTGCCGCACTTTGGGGTCAAGAACCCAAACAAGCCTGGGAAAATCCGTCTAGTTTTCGACGCAGCAGCCAAAGTGAACGGCGTATTCTTAAATTCAGCACTACCGAAGGGACCCCAGAACTACAAGTCACTCCCGGCTGTCCTCTCCCACTTTAGAAAAGGAGCCGTAGGAGTCTGTGCGGACATCAAGGAGATGTTCCATCAAGTATTAATTACAGCCCAGGACAGATCGAAAGGACCCGGAGATCTGCGAGATGAAATTGATGGCGTTTGGAGCAGCTTGTTCGCCATGCCCAGCGCTGTATGTGAAGACCGTAAACGCGACAAGGTACGCGAACGCTGATTCCCGGGATGTACTGGCCATAGATGAGTACGACAACGTGGACGATTACGTAAATAGCTTCGCAGACGAGAATGAAGCTATTGCGGTTTCAAAACGGGTAAGAGAAATACATGCAAGCGCCGGATTCGATCTGTGCCGGTTTTTTCCAGCTCGGCGCGAGTGGTCAGAGCCTCCGCTAGGCACCAACGAGAACGTCGAGTGGACCAAATCCGAAGAAAAAGTGTTGTGCATGTATTGGCATCCGGCCACAGAAGTCAGATTTAGTGTCAAATACCATCGGGTTCCCAGCAACGTAATGACCGTGGAGCGCACCTCCACCAGGAGGGAGTTCCTCAGTCCACGTTGTCCAAGTTTGATCCGATCGGGTGTTTGTGCAGCATCATGATTACCGCCAAGCTTCTAATGGGAGAGATTTGGCGGATAGGAGTCACCTGGAATGAACCGTTGCGTATTTCGTTTGTTCCAAAACGAAATGTGCTCCGATGAGGACGATGTCAATCACGAGACTGGAATTTCAAGCGGCCGTGCTAGGGTCACGGCTAATGAACACTGTGAAACAGGAACACAGTATGGAGACTAACGGATTCGTACTTTGGACGGATTCTAAGACCGTACTGCACTGGCGTATTAGTGCCGAAAAAATTAATAAATAAAATATTAATTTTATTTTCTTTTTTTCGAACATTCATCAAAAAGTCCCCTGCTTTTCTACGTTCGGAATATACCACTCGGTGCAGGGTCCACAAATCTTCGCACCACACATTGTTGCACAGATACCCTGCTTATACAAGCAGCTGTACAAGCTGTACAGGCCGTAAGGCGCACAACTAAAGGGGAATTATTAATCCTCCTAAACAAGGTCTCCGACCCTAAAACCGCCGAACTCCAGACCACAATGAAAGCGGTCCTGGGTAGAAATGTCGACGTCAGAGCGCTGACTGAGAGAATGTTGATAGTGGTGAAGGACATAGACGAGATCACCGACAAGACGAACGTCCTATGCGCGGTTAAATCCCAGTTGGACGTGGAACTGCCAGAATCCGCGGTGGTAGGATTAAGGGCGGCATACGGAGGCACCCAAACCGCCACACTAAGAGTAATGCCTGACATAGGAAGACGGCTCCTGGAGAAGGGCAAGATCAGGCTAGGATGGACCTGGTGCAGAGTCCGCCCAAAGATAACACCCAAAAGGTACTTTAAGTGTATGGAGTTTAACCATATAGCAGGGAACTGCAGGAACCAGGAGGACTGTTCGAAATGCTGCTACAATTGCGGCGCAAAGGAGCACCAAGCCAGAGGCTGCAAAGCAAAGGCCTGTTGCATGCTCTGCAAGCGCAAAAAGGAGAAAGACTGCGAACACCCAACAATGAGTGGGAAATGCCCGTACTTCAAGAAGGCCATGCAAGGACTTAGGGGCAAATGAAGTTCCTGCAGATAAACCTAAACCACTGCGAGGTTGCCCAGTCGTTGCTAGAGCAAAGTGTCACCGAACAAAACGTAGACATGGCACTCATAAGCGAGCAATACAGGAATAAAAACTCCGGAGAATGGCTAGCGAATAATAGCAAAAAATCGGCAATATGGAGCTGCGGAAACCCAATGCGCCAGATTAGCAGGAAGAAAAGCGGAAACTGCTTCGCGAGGGCTCATGTGAATGGTGTAGCTTTCTACAGCTGCTACCTGCCCCCAAGCCTTACCCTTCCACAGGCAATAACTGCGCTCGAAGAGATTGCAGAAGGCGCCCGGGAAAACCGTCCCACCGTAATTGCCGGAGATTTCAATGCATGGGCCTCGGAGTGGGGATCACCCCGGACCAATGCGAGGGGAAAAGCGCTACTTGAGAGCTTCGCCGCACTTGACCTAGTACTGCTTAACTCTGGAACGAAACCAACCTTCTCCAGAGCCGGCACCAATTCCATCATCGACCTCACATTTGTGAGCGCTGGATTGGCACCGGGCTGCAGCTGGGAGGTTAGTGACATCTAGATGGGGAGTGACCATGCAGCAATCATCTGCACGATAAAGTTTAGAAATAGCCCAACACGATTTCCAAAAACCGTGTCAGGGTACAAAGTAGAAACGCTAGACGCGGAGATGATACAGATGTTGTTCGAGGACCTCTCTACAAGCGGCTCGGCTGAAGAAAGGGCAAACCACATAGCGGACTATACCAGGCTAGCCTGCGACGCATCTATGCAGGAAAAGAGGAAAAATCCTTCAAAAAGATGACCCGCATACTGGTGGAATCGTGACATTGCAGAAGTCAGAAAAGAATGCCACAGGGCAAGACGTGCGTATCAACGATCAAGAGGAAGGCCCGAATTTGAGACCTTACAGATTGATTACAGGGAAAGGAGAGGAGCTCTGGATAACGCAATAAAAGAGAGTAAACGTACGTGCTTTAACATGATATGTGATGAAATAGACTCCAACCCATGGGGCTTCGCATATAAACTCGCCACTAAACGGCTTCGGGTATACAGCAGGCCACCGCCGACATGCCCAGCCAGTCTAAGAAGGATAGTGGAAACACTATTCCCCGTGCAAGTGAGCACGGCGCGAACGCCACCTACCGGGAATACAGCGAGCATAAAGCCCACAAGTGCCGAAGAAGTCCTCGGAATACTAGAGAAAATATTGGATGACAAGGCACCGGGACCAGATGGAGTTCCGAATAAAGTCCTCAAAATTGCAATTAGGGCAAATACAAAAGAGTACGTTGATATGTATAACGCTTGCCTAACGGAAGGAGTGTTCCCCAGACGCTGGAAAACACAGCGGTTGGTACTCATACCAAAGGGGGACAAACCGGTGGAGGAACCTTCCTCGTACAGGCCGCTATGTATGCTGGATACGGTGGGCAAAATTCTGGAAAGAATAATCCACTCCCGGCTGGAGGGTGCCCTTGCCAAAACCAACGGCCTCTCCGAGATGCAGTACGGCTTTCGGAAGGGGTTATCAACCATCGACGCCGTTGGCAAACTGTGCGAAATCGCTGATAAGGCCATTGAGGAAAAAGGTGGTTGTACGGAAATAAGCAGTATTGCTTAGCGGCAACTCTGGATGTTAAAAATGCATTCAACTCGGCTAGCTGGCATCATACACTAAATGCACTGAGGAACCTAAGCGTCCCAGCGTATGTACAGAATATAATATCGAGCAATTTTGAAGACCGCCTGCTACTGTACGAAACAGAGTCCGGGCAGGCAACCCACATGGTCACCGGGGGAGTTCCCCAAGGATCAGTCCTTGGCCCTCTGTTGTGGAACGTCATGTACGATGGGATTCTTAGGATCGCGATGCCGGAAGGGGCACAACTGATTGGCTTTGCGGATGACGTAGCCATAGTGGTAACGGCTTAAAAACTCCAAGACGCGGAGGAAATCTGCAACGAAGCTGGGAAACGAGCAAGCGCATGGCTCGACGACAAGGGTCTTGCCCTGGCAGCGCACCGAGGCAGTCCTAATAAGTAGCAGGCAGAAAGTGGAGACGGCTACGATACGAATCGGAGAAGTAATAATCATGTCACGCCCAAGTCTAAAGTACCTAGGTGTCATGATCGACCATCGGCTTTCCTTTAAAGACCATTTAGCTTACGCCAGTGGAAAGGCTAGTAGAACGGCGGCCGCGATTTCGCGAATCATGGCGAACACTCGGGACCGAGGCAACCAGGGACGCAGACTACTTGTTAGCGTTGTCACATCGACCCTGATGTATGCTGCTCCCATATGGCCCGAGCGACAAAAATGAAAGCTACAGGCAGGATGGCGAGATTGTGTCCCCTGCGGGTATGCTGTGCCTTCCGCACGGTATCCTATGACGCGGCAATGGTAATAGCGGGAATCATACCGATTGATCTGTTAGCAGTGGAATCTGCTAATATCCGCGCAGGTAGCACAGGGGTCGCCACCGCTGAATCCCTACGCAAAAGGTGCAGAGAACTCACCAAGAGGGGTGGGTAAATAGTAGCAAAGGACGATGGACGTATAAGCTCATCCCAGATCTGCAGAGATGGCTGGGACGTAAGCATGGACATGTGGACTACTACTTAACGCAACTTCTGACAGGACACGGATGCTTTAAATACTATCTGAATAGGTTTAAGCATGAACGCTATCCGCACTGCCCACTCTGCGAGTCGGATAACGAAGACGCAGAACATGTGTTTTTGTCTGTCCGAGATTTGAAAATGAACGTCTATATTTGAGCATAAGGGTTTGGAGGACGCCAGCCGCTTGTAACCTGGTGGAAATTATGCTTGAATCTGAAGTAAATTGGTCCGCTGTACGCAACATGGCCACAATAGTACTCAAAAAACTGCGCATCGCAGAAAGACTGCGAAATTCCAATAGAATAGAATCCTAGAGAGCCCTAAGGGCTTCCCCCGGCGAAGTAATACCTAACGGCAGTACCGCCGGGGAAGCGGGGAGGGGGTGGAGTTTTTACTGGGTTAGAGTCCCAGACTTCGGCAAGCTAACTTAGCTCCGGAGTTGGCTTTCGATGCTTTCAAACCACCACTAAACA